>NC_142957.1:9724513-9732013 GCF_046866305.1 Octopus bimaculoides | reverse complement strand
ACATATATATCATGAACTAACTGTTACTTTCTCAGATGCAGCACAGAATTTTGTCAGTGAACAGGTCGCGGTCTCAAAGCGACGAAAATATTTTGACAAATTAAATTTAAATGTTGAAGTGAATCTAACGGATTTTGTGTTATTTTAAATGGCTTATAAACACCTTCCACGCTGCAATTGTTTTCGTTCCAGCACACGATCTCAGATCAGGTCACTTGCTATGCAAGTACATCTCCGAAATATAAATATATGGTTTTAGGGAAAAGAACCAAGTTTCATGAACTCATCGATGAAAATCCACTATCACATATTTACTTTTAATTTTCATAAATTGATTTTAATTGAGTTTTTGCCTGTAATTTTGGATTTTGTCCCAAATATTATTATATATATATATATATATATATATATATATATATATATATATATTGGAGCATTATATCAGTTACATTACATCCCAGCTGATATGATCAACGGAACAGCCTGCTCATGAAATTAACGTCCAAGTGGCTGTGTGCTCCACAGTCACATGTACCCTTACAACAATACTCTCCTATCTTTTATTCTTTTATTTGTTTCAGTCATTTGACTGGCCATGCTGGAGCACCACCTTGAATGACTGCTGCAATAAGTGTGTGAATCTGAGAGGCGGGGAATATGTTGAATAAAATCATAATTAACTGATCCTTGTCTATTTTCTTTTACCCCAAGCCAGGAACTTCTCAGAACCCCCTCATATGTATATATATATGTATGAGGCGATGACTACTGACTGAGACCTTTGGAAATGTGCTGTGCGTGAGAAGACCCGGCAAGCCAAGTGAGATCGTTGCCAGTGCCCCTGGACTGGCTCTTGTGCGGGTGGCACATAAGATGTACCATCTTGAGCGTGATCGTTGCCAGTACCGCCTGACTGGCTTTTGTAGGGTTTTCGAGTGAGATCGTTGCCAGTGCCCCTGGACTGGCTCTTGTGCGGGTGGCACATAAAAGACACCATTTTGAGCGTGGCCGTTTTCGTGCGGGTGACACATAAAAGCACCCACTACACTCTCTGAGTGGTTGGCGTTAGGAAGGGCATCCAGCTGTAGAAACTCTGCCAAATCAGATTGGAGCCTGGTGTTGCCATCCGGTTTCACCAGTCCTCAATCAAATCGTCCAACCCATGCTAGCATGGAAAGTGGACGTTAAACGATGATGATGATGATATATATATACATGCCATGCATATATGAATACAGGACATCACCAATGGTACAAATAACATGAAATATGTAAACAATGAGAAAAAAATGGAAAATAGGACAAGTAAACACAGAGAAAGGACTCTTCATCAGTTGTTGACTGTCTGTCTGCTCCTCATTTTGAGCATTCAATGACAATATGAGTCTTCAAAGACAGTTGCTCCCAGAAATTCTAAAAGCTACTCTCTTGACCCAGGGCAGCACTACTTCCTCCAGGCACTTGATGTAGGCCTCCGTGTTGAATGTGAGGTTGTGTGAGAAGATGTACGGAGGCACAACAACGCCGTCACCAGTGATCACTCCAAACGCTATGATGTTGACTGGATGTTTCATTTTGACGTTTTTGACGTTTTTGACATCCAAACACTGAAATGGTTGTAATGGAAGCTTCCGCCATGAATGCCAAACGGTACAGTATATCGCTTCCAAATTTTCTGGCGGAGTGAATTGCGTCATGATGCTGTTTTTCTCACTGACAGTGCCCAACCGACCCTACTATACTGTGTAGTCGACAAAATCAAAAACAAACAATGCATATGCATGAAATTAAAAATATAAAATGGTAACAATTTACCCATCACACCCTGTTTATAGATATGTATATACATGTGTATATGTATGTAATGTGTATATACATATATATGTGTATATATACATATATATATACATATATATATATATATATATATATATATATATATATATTTGTAATGTCTCTTTGCAGGACTCCTCCTCTAAATCTTTTGAAAACCTGACACTTGTTCTGACCAATACTGAACCAGGTAAGAAATACAAGATATTTTCTAATCTCTAATTAATGAATGAAAGAGTGGCTGCGTGGTAAGTAGCTTGCTTACCAATCACATGGTTCCGGGTTCAGTCCCACTATAGCCTCGGGCCGACCAAAGCCTTGTGAGTGGATTTGGTAGACGGAAACTGAAAGAAGCCCGTCGTATATATATATATATATTTGTGTGTGTGTGTTTGTTCCCCCCCCCCCCCCCCACCATCTCTTGACGACCGATGCTTGTCCCCATAACTTAGCAGTTCGGCAAAAGACACCGATAGAATAAGTACTAGGCTTACAAAGAATAAGTCCTGGGATCCATTTGTTTGACTAAAGGCGGTGCTCCAGCATGGCCGTGGTCAAATGTCTGAAACGAATAAATGTGTTAATTAATGGACTTGTTTTGTTTTTTTGTTTCAGAAGTAAAACATTGAGTTTATTTTTTAGAAAGATTCCAGTTCCTATCATAACCTTTCATCATTCCTAATCTCATAACAAATTCTGAGTTCAAATTCTGCCGAGGTTGACTTAGCCTTTCATCCTTTCGGGGTCAATTAAATAAGTACCAGTTGTGTACTGGGGTCGATCTAATCGACTGGCCCCCCCTCTCCAAAAATTTCTGGCTTTGTGCCTAGAGTAGAAAAGATTATTATTATTATTATTATTAATAATAATAATAATAATAATAATAGTAAGGTGACGAGCTGGTAGAATCGTTAGCTTGCTTAGCAACATTTCATCTCTGTCTTCACGTTCTGAGTTCAAATTCCACCAAGGTCAACTTTGCTCCTTTCGAGGGTCGATAAAATAAATGCCAGTTGAGCATTGGTGTTGATGTAATTAACTTACTCCCTCCCACAACATTTCCGGCCTTGTGCCAAAATGTGAAACCATTATTATTAATGCTGCTTTTCTTTTTTCTTTCTTCTTTCTATTGCCCCTTTATCCTCCTGTCTTCTCCACAATCTTCCAGATAATGAATAAACACTATGTAAGTATATATATCTATACATATATATATATATATATATAAATAAATGTCTGTTCTGTATGTCTTTATATCTAGCTGTTTGTCTATCTATCTATCATCATCATCATCATCTAATATCCGCTTTCCATGCTGGCATGGGTTGGACGGTTTAACTTAGGACTGGCAAGCCAGGAGGCTGCACCAGGCTCCAATTTGATCTGGCAGAATCATGAATGCATCAGACAAAATATTTAGTACTATTTCTTCTGGATTTTCAAGTTCTGTGTTCAAATTCCAGTAACATCCAATTTGCGTTTCATCTTGGGGTTTGACAAAATAAAACACCAGTCTAGAACTGGGGTTAATGTAACCAACTCCCCACACCCACAAATTGCTGGCCTGGGACCAAGATTTGAAACAACTGTTATGGTTAAGGTGATAGTATGTTATCAACTTAATGTGACAGTCCCATGAAAGGGAAGAATGCTACTGTTATTTAGCCCTAGGAAACATCATTTCCTGTTGTACTTGACACATTTCCTGTGTCCTTATGTTTTCAAAGGGGGGAGACAAGCACCTCCACCCAGCAAAGCCAGCATCCAGAGACTAGTTTCAGAGTCATTGCTCTTCATCAGTCTGGAGTAGCATGGCTTGCTAGCTGTCGATGCCTATCCGCCTTTGTAAACATATATATTTCAAGTGAAATACATTCACTGATTTTTGAAAATAGAAATTATATATTTCTAAATCTCTCAGAGAGATTTATGCAGTAGCAGCACGATATATATTATTTCAACTATTATAGTTGTTATTATTTACTCATTCGAAGGCGGCTAGCTGGCAGAGTCGTTAGCATGCTGGACGAAATGCCTAGTGGTATTTCACCTGTTGCTATGTTCTGAGTTCAATTTCCGCCAAAGTCGACTTCGTCCTTTCAGGGTCAATAAATTAAGTGCCAATTTGGATCAATGTCATCGATTAGTACTCCCATAACACACACACAAACACACACACTACCAACCAAATTTCAGGCCTTGTGCCTTTAGCAGAAAAGATTATTTACTTCATTTATGTTTGCTTCTGTTTTCTTTCTGCAGAAAAACGATGAAAATATGAGGAAAGAACTATGAGGAAAGAAAATATGAGGACAGATAAAAAGATGAGGATAAATGGTGAAAAGGTGATCAAAACGATGAAAAAATTCTGTGAGATTTAACGAAGGGACTGTGATGTTATGGTGTGATTTGATAGTTTGAGGACGGCACCAGGATGTGATGATCTCATGTATGTAGATTCCCCCCGCTATGGGGGGTGGGGGGTGGATATTTGGATATCTTGTGCGAGTTTGTGGGAGACCAGCATAGAGTCTTGACCATCTGCTGGAACACCACAGTTGCTGTCCTTCCTGCAAACTTTTTTTTTTTTTTTTTAAAGCAAATATGGTTGTGAGAAAGACAAAAATGAAATTTAAGTGGAAAATGCCAGAACCTTCTGAAGTAGTTTTGAAGAATCCTAGAAACTGTTTTACAGGACGTTTTTGGACATTCTGAAATGTTCTGGAAGTTTTTACAAATATTATTTTGTGTATCATGAAAGCTTTGAGGATACATTCCACCACGTTTTTTTGACACCCTTCTGGAATCTTCTGAAATACAACATTCTAGAACAAACTGGCTCACTCCAAACACTAGTTAATGGCGGGGAGATGGGGAATAAATCTGATTAATGTTTGCTGTGTGAAAATAAAGAAAAAATGAAAATGTTAGTATTTTAGCCAATATTTTCGTCTTGAGCACATAGATTTATGTGCTTGTTCACAGATGTACATGTACAAAGACAGGCAAACACATTTACATGCATGCACAGGTGCAAAAAGGAAAAAGATGATGAAGTCAAGCTACTTACTAACTTGACTAACAAATTGGCGGCCAGTCACATTTACTCCAAATTGAAAGAAGAAAAAGAAGAACTCACACACACACATACATACATACACATTCACACACACAGTGACACACATACATAGGCACAGGAGTGGCTGTGTGGTAAGAAGCTTGCTTCCCAACTACATGGTTCCAGGTTCAGTCCCACTACATGGCATCTTGGGCAAGTGTCTTCTACTGTAACCTCAGGCCAATCAAATCCTTGTGAGGGGATTTTGTAGGCAGAAACTGAAAGAAACTTAAAGGCGGCAAGCCGGCAGAAACATTAGCATGCCGGGCAAAATGGTATTGTCACATATCATTTACAGATAAATTCCTTTATATATATTTATATATATACATATACACATACATATATTTTTATATGTGTAACGTAAGTTTAGAAGAAAAAAAACCATTGGTTTCATATCAAGCATGAACTAGATATCTGTTCAGTTTCTCTAAACAATGACCGTTCTCTGCAAAGAATGTTTTCTTTAAACAGAAGAACCGCAGAGATAGTTCAAGAAACATTCCTTTTAAAGAATTATGGCCAGGTAAGTTGTCTTCCGCTATTTGATAGCTGTGTTTTCCAATTTTGAAGTAAAAATTTCTGAAAATGTGGACAACTCCCCATGGCTTCCGTCCTGGAATTCAGGTAGCCTCCTGGCTCATGTGAGTTCATGAGAATTATATGCGTTTTTTGCCATACACAATTTACACGGTCTTGTTCCATTACGATAGGGTCCACAAGTCTCCAGCAATTTCCACCTGATGTTAAAGGGCGTATGATACTTCAAGAAACTTAGAAAAGGAAGATTATTCTATGATCTTTCTTGCAAGGAAGATCATTCAACTATTTATCTACCTGCACCACTACACACCCCCAAGCAGAGGTAATGTTGTACAATAATGAAACTAACAAAAATGTATACATCATAAAATGTCAAAACATAGAAACAATACCACTGTTCAAATGTAATAAGTGTTTGTTAAATTCTTGGGCCAATGCACATGTCTGCTGCTTTTGGTAGAGTTTGTGAAGTTGTGTGTAAAGGACATGTTTGTAATGCTGTGTGTGTGTGTGTGTTGTCTGTAGTAGGAACGGAAATAGTTTTTTTCAATGTGTGCCCTTTTTAGTCTATCAACAGAAATAGAATCTTTACGACCGTTAAGGTCTAAGATGAAAATTTTGTCTGTGCAAGAACACACTCGAAAGGGTCAATGCACACGGTGCTGTTAAAGGACGTTTAATGGCATCGTTGTGGTCAAAAGCATGAGTCCAGGCGGCGAGCTGGCAGAAACGTTAGCAAGCCGGGCGAAATGCTTAGCGGTATTTCGTCTGCCGTTACGTTCTGAGTTCAAATTCCGCCGAGGTAGACTTTGCCTTTGCCTTTCATCCCGGTCTGGGAATCGAAACCACGATCCTATGACAGCGAGTCCGCTGCCCTAACCACTGGGCCATTGCGCCTCCTCCCCCCCCCAAAAAAAAATATACACGCACGAAACAGCGAAGGAATTGCTGTGGCCAACTGACATGCTGGAAACAACAGCCAAGTCACAGATATACTGTCTGAAAAACAAACGCGTAACGATCATGGCTGAAGCATGTTTGGATGAGGGCTAACTTCTGGCTAAACCAGTGGCTTTCAAACGGGGTCCACCCGATGCTCGGGTCTCCATAGAACATTTTTGGTTGCCAAAGTCTATGAGCAATAAATTGCTTATACTTTGACAATATGTAGCGGTAGCTAAGATGGCCGAATGATCTCCCTATTCCCACTACAAATATTTTAATACAATTCTTAATGATATAATAGGATTTTTTTTTTTTAACATCGAATGGATATGAAGGTCGATCTGTGTAGGATAGGAATCAAAGGGCTCCATATGTAAAAAAAAAAATTGGGGTTGAGATTCACTGGGCTAAACAAGTGTCATGCTCATCACGTTGCAGAAGGTTTTGCACAACGTATAAAAGGAAGTAATTGATAACTTCGTAGAATTGTCTCCCTTGTACTGATTGGTTTCAGTCGTACGTCTGCTGTTATAGTGGGACATGTAATCCCACGTCTATCGCTGGTGTTACGTTCCAAACCGCCCTCACCCAGCGATAGGTGAAAATCTGCTAAGTAAAAACAGTACTGTACTGTACTATATATATATATATATATATATATATATTAGGGATAAAATCCAAAATTACAGGTAAAAACTCAATTAAAATCAATTTATTAAAAATTAAAATTAAATTAAGCTTCCTCGATGAGTTCATAGACCTTGGTTCTTTTCCCAATACTATTAATATATATATATATTTTTTTTTATGATTTGTACATATTTATTTTATTGAGATCGTTGCCAGTGCCCCTGGACTGGCTCTTGTGCAGGTGGCACATAAGATGTACCATCTTGAGCGTGACCGTTGCCAGTACCGCCTGACTGGCCTTTGTATGGTTTTCGAGCGAGATCGTTGCCAGTGCCCCTGGACTGGCTTTTGTGCGGGTGGCACATAAAAGACACCATTTCGAGCATGGCCGTTTTCGTGCGGGTGACACGTAAAAGCACCCACTACACTCT
>NC_142957.1:9709513-9719513 GCF_046866305.1 Octopus bimaculoides | reverse complement strand
CGAAACTCAGCTTGCGAAGACTTATTGGGGCAAGCGAAAGCGAAATCGTGATGGCACCTGTGCCCAGCGTCGCCTTTCTGGCACTTGTGCCCGTGACATGTGTAAGGATTTTCGAGCGAGATCGTTGCCAGTGACCCTGGACTGGCTCTTGTGCGGGTGGCACATAAAATACACCATTTTGAGCGTGGCCGTTGCCAGTACCGCCTGACTGGCCCTCGTGCGGGTGACACGTAAAAGCACCCACTACACTCTCGGAGTGGTTGGCGTTAGGAAGGGCATCCAGCTGTAGAAACTCTGCCAAATCAGATTGGAGCCTGGTGTAGCCATCTGGTTTTCACCAGTCCTCAGTCAAACCGTCCAACTCATGCTAGCATGGAAAGCAGACGTTAAACGATGATGATGATGATGATGATGATAAATATATACAAATTATAAAAATAATAAAAAAAAAATACACAGTACAATACTGTTTCTATTTCGTGGATTTTCACCAATCATGGGAAGTTTGGAACGTAGCACCCCCAATAGTCGATGGGATTATTGTATATATAAGCAACACTTACAGAAGTTCACCTCTCCAACATGCCAATTGATCATGGAAAATTCTAGAGCAGCTCCGAGGACAAAGAAAATTGGCATAAATCTGTAGAGTCCAAAAGTTTTCTTTCCAGGCCAGCTCCTTACAATGCGTTTCAAGATTTCACTGCGCCGGAACATTCTGAAAGAAGCAAAAAATAAAAAAAAGACCTGTATACTGGACTGTCAGTTAACCCTTTCGTTACCAACTCTGGCTCTGTAGTAAAAACGTTTTACTTTCGAAAGTTCTGAATTAAAATCTTTCACCAAATATATACATATATGTATGGGCTGTAACTGCTGAGGACATACGTAAGCTCGCAAGGAATGAAGCCAGTATGCTCCATTGGATGTGTAATGTCAATGTGAATACCCGTCAGAGTGTAAGTATCTTGAGAGAAAAGCTGAACATTAGAAGCATCAGTTGTGGTGTGCAAGAGAGACGATTGCGCTGGTATGGACATGTGGTGAGAATGGATGAGGATAGCTGCGTGAAAAAGTGCCACACCCTAACAGTTGAGGGAACCCGTTGAAGAGGTAGGCCCAGGAAGACCTGGGCTGAGGTGGTGAGGCAAGACCTTCGTACATTGGGCCTCACCGAGGCGATGACTACTGACCGAGACCTTTGGAAATGTGCTGTGCGTGAGAAGACCCGGCAAGCCAAGTAAGATCGTTGCCAGTGCCCCTGGACTGGCTCTTGTGCGGGTGGCACATAAGATGCACCATTTTGAGCGTGGCCGTTGCCAGTACCGCCTGACTGGCTTCCGTAGGATTTTCGAGCGAGATCGTTGCCAGTGCCCCTGGACTGGCTCTTGTGCGGGTGGCACATAAAAGACACCATTTCGAGCATGGCCGTTGCCAGTATCGCCTGACTGGCCTTCGTGCAGGTGACACGTAAAAGCACCCACTACACTCTCTGAGTGGTTGGCGTTAGGAAGGGCATCCAGCTGTAGAAACTCTGCCAAATTTAGATTGGAGCCTGGTGTTGCCATCCGGTTTCACCAGTCCTCAGTCAAGTCGTCCAACCCATGCTAGCATGGAAAGCGGACGTTAAACGATGATGAAGATGATGTATAAATTTGTATGACTGTGTTTGTCTTCCCATCATTGGTTGACAACCAATGTTGTTGTATTTATGTCCCCTGTAACTTAGCGGTTCAGCAAAAAGTGACCAATAGAATAAGTACCAGGCTTTAATCAGAGTTTGAAATAGAGATAGTTCGAATTTTTTGCTTAAATCCTAGCAACGGGCCACCCTTGACTGCATCCTCATTCCATTAAATGTGTTTATGGGAAGAAAGATCGAAAAACATCAATACGTCATAGTGACAAAAACCGAAGAGGGTATCAGGTGTGATTTGTTTACTACACACAGAGGGGACAAACAAGGACAGACAAACGGATTAAGTCGATTACATCGACCCCAGTGCGTAACTGGTACTTAATTTATCGACCCCGAAAGGATGAAAGGCTAAGTCGACTAAGGCGGAATTTGAACTCAGAACGTGGCGGCGGACAAAATACTGTTAAGCATTTCACCTGGCGTGCTAACGTTTCTGCCAGCTCGCCGTGCGATGTGTTAAAAATAACAGCTAAGTCGCCCTTAAATCATACATTAAAAAATTTTGTTTTTTCATAATCGTACAGGCGCAGGAGTGGCTGTGTGGTAAGTAGCTTGCTTACCGACCACATGGTTCCAGGTTCAGTCCCACTGCGTGGCACCTTGGGCAAGTGCCTTCTACTATAGCCTCGGGCCGACCAAAGCCTTGTGAGTGGATTTGGTAGACGGAAACTGAAAGAAGCTCGTCGTATGTATGTATGTATGTATATATATATATATATATATGTATGTGTGTGTATATGTTAGTGTGTCTGTGTTTGTCCCCCCCCCCCCCCACCATCGCTTGACAACCGATGCTCGTGTGTTTACGTCCCCGTAACTTAGCGGTTCGGCAAAAGAAGAGACTGATAGAATAAGTACTAGGCTTACGAAGAATAATTCCCGGGGTCGATTTTCTCGACTAAAGGCGGTGCTCCAGCATGGCCGCAGTCAAATGACTGAAGCAAGTAAAAGAGTAAAAAGAGTATGAATTCCCTTGTGTAGAACATAAGTTCGCAAAATTTTTCAGAAAATTCCAAAATATGAGAAAAAAGTCATAAGGGGTTATATGGTATGTTTTTATACTCGAATTCTGGACTAAAATTTTACGTTTAACAACCTCAGCCGATTGTAGTCTGGGTTTTGTGATTGAAAATTAAAGTCTATCTGTGATTTGAACTCCTGAAAATAATGAAAGTAAAGTCACTGTTTGTTGACCTTCAACGATAGACGACAAAAGGTGCAGACGAAATTCTTTTACGACGAAGGACGTGTTCCAACCTTATTTTGTTTCCTCATAACTTCTTGAAAATAGTCTTCTATATAGGAATTTTGCAGAGTGTCTAGATTGCGACTATAACAAACGTTATAATCGATTATATTTACATGTCTGAAATGTTTATTTAATCGTCACTCTCGAAAATGTATTCCTGCAAAATGTCATTTAGGGACATGCATTTTGAATAGAAATTACGATGAAACAATATCGGGAGAGGGAAAAATGAACCAAAACTGCTCCAATTCTTTTTTAATCTCAACATAACTGTAATCTATCCCCGGAAAAGAATTGTTGCAAAATTTCATTAAAAAAAAAAAATGCATTTTTCATAAAGTTATGAAGAAACAAAAGTTGGGTGAACGGGGGCACCAAACTGTAGATGTGCCTCAAAGATAATACAAATTTTTTTTTTTTTTTTCAAATAGCGCAGCAGAAAGCATTTTTTCTTCTTTTCCATTATCTAGAACCAGAGTCGTAGTTTAGCAAGTGAAATTATTCTTGTTTAACCCAAGGTAAATCTTGATCCAGCAGACCTATAAATACGAACATTAGTTCTTGCTTTCAGAAATGTGACTGCGATTACATTATCCAAAGGTCAATATCTTCAACTTTTATGGACGTCCCTGGAAATGAAGAATCCCCATATATATATGTAAATATATATACAACAAGTTGGTTAATGTTTACATCTTGACCTCGTAGATGTATCGGGACCTCTGTATTTAAGTAGTGCCAAAACTTGTTTCAACACACGAATTCATATACAGAATCTTGCAAACCAAATACAGAAACCAAGTGTGTGTGTGTATATATATATATATATATATATATATATATATATATATATATATATATATATGAAATCTATAGATCGGTACTATCCAAATTGTTTTATAAATCCTCGCTGTCTATTTTCCTCGCTTACAACCTTGTGTAGTGGATTAATAATCTAAGTGGTTCATAGACCATTTGGGGTCTATTTCTAGCAGACTGGTGTTGTAATCGTTTAACACCTTTCTTATATATATATATATATAGAATGTACGGGTGTATACTCTGCCGGCGAGAATGGATACAAACACATTTATATTCTTTTAATTCGTGGATACTATACGTGTTACATAAACACGATGGTTTATATACAAAGCATATCTAATTATTTATTTAGCCCTGGGCCACTCCCGATCTAGCTGACCAGCGATCAAAGATGTTTCAGCTTGACCAGCAAACCGTTCTGTATTTCAGACACAGTATAAGGCGCCCGGAAATATATAATCAAATGCGTGTTTTCTAAAAGATAGTAGGGAGTGATTTGAGGGCAATCGGGCTGCTATTTCTAGCTAGTGGAATGACCATGTTGTCCTGCTTAATAACACCTGTACCGAGCTATTGAGGTTAGCCTTGTGCCAGGCGAAAAGGGGGGAGAAAAGTACTAATTAATGAATTATTGAGAATTCGCACATGGTGTTAATTAAATTTGATGATGACATGTGACTGACCTTTGAAACTGGCGATGATCAGCGGAGAGAAGAGAGAAGACATTACCAAGAAAAAAACATGAAGCGGCGGACGGTGAAACTTCTCGAGTGTTGGGAGGAAGAGAGAAGGCGTAGGCAGAGGAGAGAGGAAAGAAAGGGTAGTAAAGAATGTTCGGGAGATAGAGAGGGAAGTATAAGAGAGAGGGGAAGTTTCAGCTATAGGAAGAGGAGGAAGAGTGTAAGAGAGGGGAAGACGGAGAGAGACACAGAGACAAGACGAGAAAGAGACAGAAAGATAGATATAGAAAGAGGGGGAGAAATAAATAGAAAGAGTAGGAGAGAGACTAAACAAACGTTGCCAGTGCCGCTGGACTGGCTCCTGTGCAGGTGACACGTAAAATACACCATTTTGAGAGTGGCCGTTGCCAGTACCGCCTGACTGGCCCTCGTGCCGGTGGCACGTAAAAGCACCCACTACACTCTCGGAGTGGTTGGCGTTAGGAAGGGCATCCAGCTGTAGAAACTCCTGCCAAATCAGATTGGAGCCTGGTGTAGCTATCTGGTTTCACCAGTCCTCAGTCAAATCGTCCAACCCATGCTAGCATGGAAAGCGGACGTTAAACGATGATGATATATATATATATATATATACACACACATATTTATATATATATATATATATATATATATATATATATATATATATATATATATATATATATATATATATATATATATATATAATTAAGGGATCAGCAAATATTTGCTTCACCATATACCGAAGTTCAGAAATAGCAGCTAAAAAAGCTGACAATCCCACAGATAGCATCACTTGTAACCCACAAAGGCAAAAACAAGAAGAAAAAACAATGAAAACTAACCAATTCCGATGTTTAACAGTAAACGCGTTTCTAGATCATGATTGATAAATAATCAATTTCCTTCATCAGTACTGTATTCCAGTAGTAAATTCGACCCCTTAATTATATTTATAAAGATATATGAACTTTTAAATAAGTTCTCTACCAATAATGGTGCTTTCATACCGATGGGCTTGGTAAAAATTGTTAATTGTTAATTGATTTATTAATTAATAAATTGATAATCCTTTACCCTTTCAATTTGTATATATATATATATATATATATATATATATATATATATATATACATATATATATATATATATATATATATATATACATACATAGATAGATACATACATAGATTTATATAGAAATAGAGAAATCTATTTCCATTTATATATTAATCTATCTATCTATCTATCTATCTATCCATTTAGCTAGCTATCTTGCTAGCTAACAAGCTATGTGCCTATCTTTATATATATATATATATATATATATATATATCTTTCTTTCGGTATATAAAAGACGGGATGGTCATGGCTGGAATGACTTCAATCATAAGCCTTATCGAGGGGTTAACTACTATTTCTCCCCATCACAATCAATAACAGCACCACAACCATCATTACTACCGCCTACATCAGCCGTGCTACCATCACCACCACCACCACCACCACCATCTTTCTCACCATTTCTTCTGCCTCCGATTGATGTAGATTGTAGTTGTGGTGGTCGTGGTGATGATGATGATATCTGTAGTAGTAGTAGTAGTAGTAGTAATGTTGACGTTGTTACGGGTGTCCTGATTATGATGATGATGTTGTCGGTGCTGATGATGCTGGACGTGGCGGCGATGTTGACGAGGATGATGGCGTGTGGGGAAGGTGGCGGCGGCGGCGGTGTAGATGCCCGTTAAATAAAATAACAAAAAAAAAACAAAAAAAGAGAAAATGAGATGCAGAAGAGCACTTCCGGCACGATTCTCATTGGTCGAAATCTTGCAGTCGGCCAGGCGAACAGCCAATCGATCATTCTCGTTATTGGAATTGAAGAAGAAAAGCTGAACAAGGAATAACAGTTTAAAGGTATACACACTCACACACATACACACATATATATATACACACACACAGACGTATACAGGCACACACACACACACACACACGCATACATACGCACGCGCATACGTACACATACTCTAAAAAAAAACATTAGTAATAATAATGATAATGTCTTTTATCTCCCCCTCGCTAAAAAAATGACAAACAAATTGTTCAGAATGAAAACAAACAACAAAATGTATGTTTTATTGAGAAAGAGAGAGGAAGGTCGGCCGCCATGACTGTGTCGTCTGGTCTTGATGTATGTGTTCGTGTGTCCGATAATCGACGATGATTTTTTTTCTGATTTTTGTATATATATATATATATATTTAGTTGCATTTATTTTTATTTTCACAGAAATTGTTGTTTTCAAGTAGCAAATCTAAAAAAAAAAAAAACTTTCGCTGCTATGTCTTCTTTATAGCGATGATAATAATGATGGTGGTGGCGGTGGCGGTGGAAATAGCTGATTTTTTTTTTAATGTATTTTTTATTTACACGGATGATGGTAGTGGAGGGGATGGAATCGCCGGTGGCGATGATATTTTTTTGTTCTATGATTGAGTGTGGCGGTGGATAACCGTAGTTTAATGATAGTGATCGCGATGGTGGCGGCGGAGAAGGCCTAGTGACGATGTGATGGTGGCGGCGGAGAAGGCTTAGTGACGATGTGATGGTGGCGGCGGAGAAGGCTTAGTGACGATGTGATGGTGGTGACGGAGAAGGCTTAGTGACGATGTGATGGTGGTGACGGAGAAGGCTTAGTGACGATGTGATGGTGGTGACGGGGAATGCTTAATGACGATGTGGTGGTGGCGGCGGAGAAGGCTTAGTCACAATGTGGTGGTAGTGGCGGTGGAGATATTGACTAAAACATATACTAGATAGTGATGATGCTGGTGATGGCAGTTGTGGTGAGATGAGTAAATGGGGGTGGGGTTGGCCATTACAACTATGATGATGATGGTGGTGGTGGTGGTGGTGGTGATGATGAGGAACAATAAAAAAATGTCGGGGCGGAAAAGACGACAGTGGGGAGGCAGTGTGTGGTTAGGAGGGGAGGGTTGAGAATAGGTTTCCTTTTGGTCTTTTTTCAACCTGAGATTGATTGATGCAATGCAATACATACATACATACATACATACATACAGTTTTTTTTTCAGCTTTGGTATATATATATACACATCATCATCATCATTTAACGTCCGCCTCCCCAGCTGGCATGGGGAGGCGGACTCCAGGAATTGAACCTGCAACACTATGAACTGAACACCCTTAGCCTCTTGGCCACACACCATCTGCAAAAAATAATAGGATGTATACTGTTGAAAGATCTCCCGCATTCGGTGCTTATTTTTGTCCCTCGCCCATTATATTCCTATCCACGCAGTACATATCCTAATACAACTATCTGGTGGGGGGATATTTCAGAACAACATCCACAATCTTATATTATAAAAGGATCTCCGTCTGTCGGTCCGTAACAACATTTGAGTAGAGAGAAGAAAGAAGGGGAGGAGAAAAGTGGTTGAGAGAGAAATACAGTGAGAGAGAGAGAGAGAGAGAGAGAGAGAGAGAGAGAGAGAGAGAATTAGATAAATAGGTAATGTTGTCACTTTAGTAACTAACAAGTTTTGATTAAAAACTTAGGAATTTTAAGTGCAAGTCTGTCAAAACAACGCAACACAGACTTAAAAAAGACTATGTGTAATATATAATACATACAGTTATTTTTTTGGCTGTTTGTGTGTGTATGTGTTTGTGGTTTTGCATATCTTTCAATATATGGACAACGCAACACAGACTTTTAAAACAGACTTCCACTTTGAACAATTCAGCGTAATACAGTGTGACAAGGCTGACCCTTTGAATTACAGGCACAACAGAAACAGGAAGAAAGAGTGACAGAAAGTTGTGGTGAAAGAGTACAGCAGGGTTCACCAACATCCCTTGCCGGAGCCTCGTGGAGCTTTAGGGGTTTTCGCTCAATAAACACTCACAACGCCCGGTATGGGAATCGAAATCGCGAGGCGATGACCGCGAGTCCGCTGCTCTAACCACTGGGCCATTGCGCCTCCACTCATATTCGAATACATCAAATATAAACTACAATACGATCGAAGATTGAAAATGGGTAAATTGCAGCCATCTTGATGAAATGAGGTATCGTCGATCATATTAATCCCCAGATCACACATTGTACTTGGCTCTGCTATTGCCGTTGTTGGGAATGCCGTTGTTGCAGCATGTGAGCAAAAACTAGCTGATAGCGGAACGCTTGGAATTTACCTGCATTAAATTGCATGTCGTTTTCTTCGGACCATTTACAAATGGCATGTGGGTTTTTCTAAAGGAAATTCCTTGACTGCTTGTACTACTTTTGTGTCGTCGGCATAGCTAGTAAGTGTGGCTGTCTGTGTAACTGACGACATGTTTGAAAGAGCCACCATAAACTGCAGCAGCCCCAATACAGTTCCCCGAGGCACTCCACTCTCTATCACTGTCTCCTTGGAGGGCTCCATTCGCCGCAACCACCTGACACCTGTCTTTTAAGAAGTCATGTAACCATTTCCTGGTTTTCCGACTATGCCGAGTCTCCGTAGTTTGTGACATTTTATCCCATGATCAACTTTATCAAAGGCCTTTGCAAAATCATGATATATCACATCCACGTTTCGGCGATTCATTAGGTGTGTCATCACCCTGTCAGAATGCAGCAAAAGCTCTATAAGGCATCCTCTTCCTAAGCTGAAACCATGCTGGGTATTAGGGAGCAATGGATTTCCTTCTGACAATCCCTGCCATGATTTTGCTGACATGATAGGTCAGAGAAACAAGTCTACAATTTTTAGCATTCGCTCTACTACCTCTCTTACGGAGAGGAGATATACTTTCCTTTAACTTTCTGAGAAGTCTCCCAGTTTTTAAGAAGCTCAGGAAGGGGATCAGTAGTGGTCAGGGGCGGACTGAGAGTATTAAGGGCCCTCGGGCATAACTGTTTACCGGGCCCCTTTGAATGTGTGTTTTAGTAGAGTTAACATGTAGAGTGCGGGCCCCTCAGAGCTCCGGGCCCGATTGATCGACGGCTGGTAGTGGTCTTGCAAGAGCTTCTTTCCAATTCTTTAGGGGGGCTTGCTGGGAATCCATCAGGACTGAGTTTGAGCTCATTTCATCAGTGACTGATATAGCATCATCAGTGACTGATATTACATCATTAGTGACTGATATTACATCATCAGTTTCCTCTATTTCGATACTATCAATGATAGCCATCTATTTGTGTAGAGCTATGGTGCCAAAGAACTCATCAGACATAGCCATTTGCAAGTGCCCCAATGGTACATTATTTACATTACTTACATTTGACGGATATTTGTCCTCATCTTGTTTGTTGTTAACACAACGTTTCGGCTGATACACCCACCAGTCTTCATCAGGTGTCTTGGGGGAAATTTCGGAGTTGGGTTCTCATTCCTAAGGTATTTTTCGAAATTCCCCCCCCCCCCCCACCCCCCAAGACACCTGATGAAGGCTGGAGGGTATATCAGCCGAAACGTTTTGTTAACAACAAACAAGATGAGGACAAATATCCGTCAA
>NC_142957.1:9694513-9704513 GCF_046866305.1 Octopus bimaculoides | reverse complement strand
TTTTATGCCAGTGGCACAAGTGCCAGTAAGGCGATATATATAAGTTTAAATACAGGTTAAAATAGCCTCATTAAGGGATAAAAATATCCAATGAATTACTGATTCATCATCATCATCATCATCGTTTAACGTCCGCTTTCCATGCTAGCATGGGTTGGACGATTTGACTGAAGACTGGTGAAACCAGATGGCTACACCAGGCTCCAATCTGATCTGGCAGTGTTTCTAGAGCTGAATGCCCTTCCTAACGCCAACCACTCCGAGAGTGTAGTGGGTGCTTTTACGTGCCACCGGCACAAAGGTGGTGAGGTTTAAGTATAAATCTTGGTTTATAAATATCTAAATTAAAATTCAGAAAATGGAGAAGTAGCATTAATATAATTTATTAACTCCAAAAATTCTCAACCATAAGGTTCTGGGTTCAGTCCCACTGTGTAGCACCTTGAACATGTATCTTCTACTATAGCCTCGGGCCGACCAAAGCTTTATGAGTGGATTTGGTAGATGGAAACTGAAAGAAACCCATCATATATATGTGTGTGTATATATATATATATATATATATATGTATATAACGTGAGAGAGTTAGGGGTTGGGGGTTCAACCCACTAAGGGATAGTATCTATCCAGTATACTGCTGGGAGGGTACCCAATTATTGCTACACTAGTGCTAACCTAGGTGCAATCAATGGGAGCGGGTATAACTGGAGGTTTTACCCAAAATTTGTGTAACAATTAGAAAATGGAGGATAATATGCTGAACCCAACTACTTGCCGACGGTGTATCCCGTTGAATTCATTAATTTAATTCATAGCAAAAGTGACAAAAAAAAGGAAGAAAATATATATATATTAGAAGGTTTGGAGGTGATGTACAGGAATAGATGCAAGTGTTAACATATGATTTATAAAAACATGTGAGATATTAATAAAAATCTGTAAATGTACAACCATCCAGACCTCTGAGTACCTTATTTTTTCTAATATATATATATATATATATATATATATATATATATATATATATATATATATATATATATATATATATATATATATAGGAGGAATTTCAACCATGTTTCGTGGTCTGCTACCACAACAGCTCCTTTATAGGATCCAGTTAGCTCAAGACATCATCAGGAGGAACCACGTCCGGTTTCGGCCCCTACTCCTCTACCGTTTTGACGTGGCGGGGCCACCCCCTTTCGGAGGTGTCTTCAGCTCTGGTGCTGGGTGCATGTCTTTTTTCACTGTTTGTGACTTCTAATTCAACTGTGGAATGTCCCTCGCTATGGTTATTTTCCAGTAGGTTCTGGCCACACGTCTTACGGTTCATCAACCCGGGTTGTTGAATTACTTTCTTCTGACATACCTTCCCTTATATATATAAAAATTTAAGGAATGGAGAAAATGCATGTTATAACTGCATACTTTATTCCGACATATGTTTTGAAGAATTACAATTTATGCGATCCATAGGAATCGGCGATGTTAAAAATGTAAACTTCTCCTCAGGGAAATGTATGGGAATCATCTTAAACGTAAGACATTATGACCGGATACTCGGAGAAGTTTACATTTCTAACATCGCCGATTCTTATGGATCGCATAAATTGTAATTCTTCGAAACATATGTCGGAATAAAGTATGCAGTTATAACATGCGTTTTCTCCATTCCTTAAATTTTTAAATATACTCAAATACCCAAAATATAAAGGAGTTTCTGCCTCACCAACAGGAATTACACCACATTTATTTTGTGATCTTTGCTACCTTGGTTTCTATTAACCCATTCATTCTATCCTAATTATTATTTATTAGGATAGAATAAATACATATAATTATATATATATATATATATATATATATATATATATATATATATATATATATTTGTGTGTGTCATTATGTATGTGTCTTTGTGGCTGTGTTTGTTCCCACCACCACCATCACCATGACAGCTGGTATTGGTGTGTTCATGCACACGTAACTTAGCGGTTTGGCAAAAGACACTGATAGAATAAGTACCAGGCTTAAAACAAAAAAAAAAAAAGATAAATAGATAAAAAATCTTCAAGGTAGTACTCCAGCATGGCCTCACCCTAATGACTGAAACAAAGTAAAATATAAAAGACACACACACACACACACACACACACACACACACATTCCTTGTAGTTTGAGAAACATCACTTGTTTATTTGTGTGTGTGTACCAAAAACCATCTTCTCCTCTCATTAAAGATGGAGAAAAATATGGACGAAGATGATAGCAGTGATGATGTTGGTTGGCTATTTTATGACTATCAAGAATCCACTGACCATTGTCCAGCTACTACAGTCCTTGCAGCTGTAGTTCTATAATGAATGTTCTCTGTCCATTTTCTGTCGAGTTTCGACAGAGCCAGTCGCTTGTTATTCGTTCGTTTGTTCAGCTGTGTTGCTCTTTCCATTTTTACTCCCACAACGCATCTGTCTGTGTGTGTACACAGCTATATGTACACACACATACACGCACACACTCTTTTTACACACTCTCATCTACGCACACACGCCTATACACGTTCTCACACTTATACGCATTTTCACACATGCGTGCACACACATGTACACTCTCTTTCACACACATATGTACACAGTTTCATACACACTTTCACATACACACACACATACACGCATGAACACATTTTCACATACACACTTTTTCATACACACACACACTTGCACATATACACACTCTTTCATACACACACACACACACACACACACACACGCAAAATCTCCCACGCCACAGATGCACACAGAAACACATACTTACATATACACACGCATACACACACACACAAACATCACATATTTACATGTCTTACACCATTCACATACACATATACACCCTTTCTCTTTTACCTTAGACACACACACATTTTCTGTTTCTTATATATATATGTGTGTGTGTGTGTTGTGTGTGTGTGTCTGTGTTTGTCCCCCCCCCCCACCATTGCTTAACAACTGATGTTGGTGTGTTTACGTCCCCATAACTTAGCGGTTCAGCAAATGAGTGGACGATAGAACAAGGACTAGGCTTACAAAGAATAAGTCCTGGAGTTGATTAGTTCGACTAAAGCCGGTGCTCCAGCATGGCCACACTCAAATAACTGAAACAAGTAAAAGAATAGAAGAATATATATATATATTTATACTCACACACACATACATATGCACATACACACACACACATGTGCGTGTGTGTGTGTGTGTATTCTATTTATCTGTTGTTCTATTTACCTACCTATTTACCTGATTTCATATCTTGACACTTTTCCAGGACCTTAGCTACACAAACGCCACCTGCTGGTTTCTACGGACTATGAACATCGGAAGCCCCTATTAGTAAGTATTTGCTTCAACAATTCTTAAAAATTCCTGCATCTGAACCCACCTTTTCTGGTTTCTAAACCTTCTTATTTTTTTTTTTAACTTTGCCCCTATGGGTCTGTCCTGATAAATAGACTTTCCAATGATGACCAATTCATCTAATTTGACACGGGAATAATTTGGTGTTGTGAAACTGTGGTAGCTATAACAACATCAACAACTTCGTTGTATATATCTATATATATATGTGCGTTTGTGTGTCTGTGTTTGTCCCCCCCAACATCACTTGACAACCGATGCTGGTGTGTTTACGTCCCCGTAACTTAGCGGTTCGGCAAAAGAGACCAATAGAATAAGTACTAGGCTTACAAAGAATAAGTCCTGGGGTCGATTTGCTTGACTAGAGGCGGTGCTCCAGCATGGCCGCAGTCAAATGACTGAAACAAGTAAAAGAGAGAGAATATATATTTATATATACACACTTCACATACAATATTGTATTTACATAGAAAATGGTTGACCATGATTTTGAAGTTTCAGTTATATATGACCCTCATATAAATGCATGTGTGTTTAAAATTTGCAATGTCCTTTCTCTGTTTGCAGTTATCCATATCAAATGGGCCCAACACCAGTTCCACCTATCTACGGAGCACCACTACAAGCAGTTAAAATTGAACCGGATTCCAATCTAGCAAAAATGATGAAAGGCAAGAGGAAAATCAAGTCAGAACCCATTGAGGAGTGAGTGCCATATTTGTATTCATGTTATATTTGAATTCAAGATCTGACTGTGTGTTTATGTGTGTGTGTTTTTGACTGAGCCTGTATGTCTCATTCAGTTTGTCTAAATTTGTTGTTATATTTAAAATCAATTGAAAGAAACACAGAGCATCTCAACAGAGATATGGTAACAAAAGGCTTAAAATATATAATAGAGAAACAATTCTTAACCCTTTTGATACCAACCTGGTTGAAACCACCTCTGGCTCTGCAGTACAAATATCCTGTTTTCATAAGATTTGAATTAAAATCTTCCACCAAACCTTAGTCACAATTTATGTTCCTAACACTAGCTTAATGATAACTGAGTTATTTTACTAAATTCTTTGTTATATTTAAAATTAATTGAAAGAAACACAGAGCATCTCAACAGAGATATGGTAACAAAAGGGTTAAAATATATAATAGAGAAACAATTCTTAACCCTTTTGATACCAACCCAACTGAAACTGCTCCTGGCTCTGTAGTACAAATGTCTTGTTTTCAAAAGTTCTGAATTAAAATCTTCCACCAAACCTTAGTCACAATTTATGTTCCTAACACAAGCTGAATGATTACTGAGTTATTTTACTAAATTCTTTGTTATATTTAAAATTAATTGAAAGAAACAAAGAGCATCTCAACAGAAATATGGTAAGAAAACGGTTAATAAAGCAGAATATTGACTTGTGGAATACTGTCATTCCTACCATATTTTAACGTGTATAAGGAACCCCCTAATTTTGGGGGCTTAGAATTTGAAAAAAATGGTTTTGTAAGGGATTATAATACTATCCATGTATAAGAAACTCCAATATTTTTTAACTTAATTTTTGACAAAAAAAAAAGGGTTCCGTATACATGTTAAAATACAGTCGTTTCTTATATTTTTATCTCTCTCTCTCAATCACCACCACCACCATCATTGCTGGTGTCTCTTCCAGTTACCCCTCCCCTCACTCATTGCGGTATCTCTCTTCCTCTTTCTCTCTCCCTCCAGGAACAGCGAGACGTCGAAGCCCAACATGAAGAAGGTGAAGCAGGAGAAGATCACCGACCACATGCCGGTGAAGAAGAAACGCGACCGCTTCCATGGCATGTCCGAGGAGGAAGTAATGCAGCGGACACTGCCTGACCACCTGCAGCCCAACCTCGACATTGTCATTGTGAGTTGTTGCTGCTGCTGCTGTTGTTGTTGTAGTAATGACTTCTCTGTTTGTACTGCTGCTGTTTGGTGTCGGCAGTTGAGAGGGTTTGACTAGTTTTAGCTCTGATGTTAGAGTGGTGGTGGATGGTCATGGTGACTGTGGTGGTTGTAGTGGTAGTAGTAGTAGTGGTGGTGGTGGTGGTGGTGGTGGTGGTGGATGTTGGTAGTGGTGGATGGTCATGGTGACTGTGGCAGTAGTGGTGGTTGTAGTGGTAGTAGTAGTAGTGGTGGTGGTGGTGGTGGATGTTGGTAGTGGTGGATGGTCATGGTGACTGTGGCAGTAGTGGTGGTTGTAGTGGTAGTAGTAGTAGTGGTGGTGGTGGTGGTGGTGGATGTTGGTAGTGGTGGATGGTCATGGTGACTGTGGCAGTAGTGGTGGTTGTAGTGGTAGTAGTAGTAGTGGTGGTGGTGGTGGTGGTGGTGGATGTTGGTAGTGGTGGATGGTCATGGTGACTGTGGCAGTAGTGGTGGTTGTAGTGGTAGTAGTAGTAGTGGTGGTGGTGGTGGTGGTGGTGGATGTTGGTAGTGGTGGATGGTCATGGTGACTGTGGCAGTAGTGGTGGTTGTAGTGGTAGTAGTAGTGGTGGTGGTGGTGGTGGATGGTCATGGTGACTGTGGCAGTAGTGGTGGTTGTAGTGGTAGTAGTGGTGGTGGTGGTGGTGGTGGTGGTGGTGGCAGTAGTGGTGGTAGTGATGGTTGTAGTGGTGGTGGTGGTGGATGGTTGTGGTGACATTGGTGGTGGTCATAGTGGTGGTTGTAGTGATAGTGGTGGTAGTGTTAGCTGTAGTGGTGGTGGTGGTGGTTGTTGGTAGTGGTGACAGTGGTGGTGGTGGTGGTAGTGGTAAATGATAACACTTCCAATCAGTTAAGACCAGAAGCCATGAGAGCCACTGCCTGGTACTGCATCAGGGCATTAGCAAATCTGTGGTATTGAGCAGAATATTTGCTGTAGGCCATCTTTTTATACCAAGACAAAACAATGTACATGATAACACTTCCAGTCAGTTAAGATGAGAAGCCATGAGAGCCAATGCCTGGTACTGCATCAGGGCATTAGCAAATCTGTGGTATTGAGCAGAATATTTGCTGAAGCCCATTTTTTTATACCAAGACAAAACAATGTACATGATAACACTTCCAATCAGTTAAGACCAGAAGCCATGAGAGCCACTGCCTGGTACTGCATCAGGGCATTAGCAAATCTGTGGTATTGAGCAGAATATTTGCTGAAGCCCATCTTTTTATACCAAGACAAAACAATGTACATGATAACACTTCCAATCAGTTAAGATCAGAAGCCATGAGAGCCACTGCCTGGTACAGCATCAGGGCATTAGCAAATCTGTGGTATTGAGCAGAACATTTGCTGTAGCCCATCTTTTTATACCAAGACAAAACAATGTACATGATAACACTTCCAATCAGTTAAGATCAGAAGCCATGAGAGCCATTGCCTGGTACTGCATCAGGGCATTAGCAAATCTGTGGTATTGAGCAGAATATTTGCTGAAGCCCATCTTTTTATACCAAGACAAAACAATGTACATGATAACACTTCCAATCAGTTAAGATCAGAAGCCATGAAATACCACTGCCTGGTACTGCATCAGGGCATTTATTATTATTATTATTATTGTTATTATTATTATTGTTGTTGTTAATGGTATTAGTATATATGCTTATTTACTGTGTTCCTTTACTTTTCTGCAGATTGGTTTCAACCCTGGGCTGACCGCTGCCTATGTTGGACATCACTATGCTGGACCTGGGAACCACTTCTGTAAGGCACTCAGAGTCCTCATTTCATTCTTCTTCCTTCTGCATCATGATATGATGATAACGATGATGACGATCATTATCATCATCATCATTGTTATCATCATCATGATCATCTAACCCTGGGGTTCTCAACCTTTTTTTTTTACCTACGGACCCCTTTGGTCCTATTTTATTCTATGAGGCCCCATTGCCATTTGATGTTTTTAAAAATTCCTATTATATTCTTATAATAAATTATTATTAGAAGGTGTGGCTTATATCTGTAAATATAATATGTGACAATTATTCGGTAGCCATGATAAAACTCTGAGTTTCGGATGTCATGGCTACCGAATAATTGTCACATATATTTACAGATAAATTCCTCTATTTACATAATATTGAGGTCTCTTTCATTCTTTTGTTGTCTTGCCATTTCTATCAATATATATATATATATATATATATATATATATATATATATATATATAAACAATATATGAGTATATGCATATATATGTACATGTATGTACATACCTACATCTACATTTATATATAGATACATAACTGGGTACATGACGTGGCAAAAGAACAAGGACAAAATGGTAAACAAGGTGCAACAAACAAGCAGGCCACATAGAAACATCCCCTTCATCAAATATATATATCATCATCATCATCATCATCATCATCGTTTAACGTCCGCTTTCCATGCTAGCATGGGTTGGACGATTTGACTGAGGACTGGTGAAACCGGATGGCAACACCAGGCTCCAATCTAATTTGGCAGAGTTTCTACAGCTGGATGCCCTTCCTAACGCCAACCACTCAGAGAGTGTAGTGGGTGCTTTTACGTGTCACCCGCACGAAAACGGCCACGCTCGAAATGGTGTCTTTTATGTGCCACCCGCACAAGCCAGTCCAGGGGCACTGGCAACGATCTCGCTCGAAAATCCTACAGGAACCAGTCAGGCGGTACTGGCAACGGCATACAACAGGCTTCTTTCAGTTTCCATCTACCAAATCCACTCACCATGGTTATAGTAAAAACACTTGCCCAAGGTATTGTGCCGTAGGACTGAACTTGAGACCACCTGGCTGAGAAGCAAGTTTCTTAACCACACAACCACACCAGTGCCTGTATTATTACGTCTACGTTTACCATCCCAGTTGTCTCCCCTTGTAGTCATGATTGTTTTTTTGTTTTTTTTTGCGTTTGTTCTTGTAGGGAAATGTCTGCTCCTCTCTGAGTTGATTCCTGAACCAATGACGGCGTATGATGACAGCAAGCTGCTCAATCATGGTATTGGGTTCACCAATATTGTAGACCGCACAACAAGAGGCAGCGGAGACCTGAGCAAGTATGTGATTTTTTTGTCATCATCATCATCATCACCATCACCATCATCATCATTGACATCACCACCACCACCACTACTGTCATCATCTTCATTATCATCGCCACCACCATTATCATCATCATCATCATCTCTACCACCACCTCTACCACCACCACCATCATCATCATCATTATCACCACCGTCATCATCATCATCATCACCATCATCATCATCATCATTGACATCACCACCACCACCACCACTACCGTCATCATCTTCATTATCATCGCCACCACCATTATCATCATCATCATCATCATCATCTCTACCACCACCTCTACCACCACCACCATCATCATCATCATTGTTTTAACATCCACTTTTCCATGCTTGCATGAGTCAGGTGGAATTCGTCGAGGCAGGTTTTCTAAGGCTGGATGCTCTTCCGGTTGCCAAACCTCATCTCGGCTGGGCATGTTTCCATCAAAGACTGGAAATGAAATAAAATGACTCTGTTTCGATTCTTTTATTCTTTTATATGTTTCAGCCCTGAGGCTGTGGCCATACTGGGGCACCATTAGCATAACAGTGACCTCAGTGGCCTCAGTGGAATTTGAACTCCGAACGTAACGGCAGACGAAATACCACTAAGCATTTCGCCCGGCGTGCTAACGATTCTGCCAGCTCGCTACCTTACTCTAATTATATATTTGCTCGTTATTTATAGAAAAGAAATCCGTGATGGAGGTAAGCAGTTGTTGGAAAAACTCAAATTCTACAGTCCGAAAATTGCTGTATTTAATGGCAAAGGTGAGAATCGATATTTAGTTTGCTTTTTTCTTTTGTGTTTTTATATCGTTTTGTGTTTTATTTTTCCCTTTCATTTTCTTTCTATTTCTTCATCTACTATAATAATACTCTTGTGTTTTTCTCCGTCACAACATATGAAGGAGAAAGGAAGGGGGTGACAGATGAGTAAGGAAGGAAGGGGTGATGGCAAACTTGGTAGTGGGATGATGGAAGTTCTATGGTTCAGAAAAAGAAAATCAAACAGCGTTTCAACTCTGTGTGTGTATGTAAAAGGAAGTCATGTGAATGCATGTGTGTGTGTGTGTGTGCAATGGAAGTGGGATGGTGAACATTCAACGCTGAAAAGTAAAGTCAAACAACGTTTCA
Organism: Octopus bimaculoides; assembly: GCF_046866305.1. Classification (NCBI taxonomy): domain Eukaryota; kingdom Metazoa; phylum Mollusca; class Cephalopoda; order Octopoda; family Octopodidae; genus Octopus; species Octopus bimaculoides. Next base: position 9,694,896 of record NC_142957.1, on the reverse strand, counting down.
ACTGTGTGTGTGTGTGTGTGTGTACAAGTGAAATATGTGAATGTTTGTATGTGTGAACCAGTGTTCTTTCAGTAACAAATAATGATTAATGTCACATCTCGAAATACAACCACTAGATAACATTGACAAAAGTATTAATTTGAATTACCATCCATATTCTGAAAGTGAAATCGTGATGGCACCCATGCCCAGCGTCACCTTCCTTGTACTTGTGCCGGTGGCACATGTAAAGACATTCGAGCGAGATCGTTGCCGGTGCCACTGGACTGGCTCCTGTGGAGGTGACATGTAAAATACACCATTTTGAGCGTGGCCGTTGCCAGTACTGCCTGACTGGCTTTCGTGCATCACCACCACTACCACCACCTTCATCATCATCATCA
>NC_142957.1:9679513-9689513 GCF_046866305.1 Octopus bimaculoides | reverse complement strand
TCTTTCCGTATATATTCTTCTATGTTTTTTACTTGTTTCAGCCATTTGACTGCGGCGATGCTGGAGCACCACCTTTAGTCAAACAAATCAAACCCAGTACTTATTTTTGTAAGCCGAGTTCTTATTCTGTCGGTCTCTTTTGCCGGACTGCTAAGCCATGGGGACGGAAACACACCAACATTGGTTGTCAAGCGATGATGGGGGGACAAACACAGACACACAAACATATACACGCACACATATATCATCATCGTCGTCATCGTTTAACGTCCGCTTTCCATGCTAGCATGGGTTGGACGATTTGATTGAGGACTGGTGAAAACCCCTGCTCTAATGTACAACAAACTGATTTTAAGTATAATAATTTAAATATAACATTAATTTACTTTGTATCTGGTCAGTAAACGTCTATTTTTACATTTATATAAAATAGGTCCTACTAAAGCAGCGCGGACCCGAACGCGCAGTCGCGCGTCCGCGCTAGCTAGTCTTGAGTGGTCGATCCTAACCCTAACCCTATCCCTGTCCCTAACCCTAACCCGCGTGTGCAAATGAATACGTGTTTAGGGTTAGGGTTAGGATCTAGCTTGCGCATTCGGGTCCGCGCTGCTTTAGTAGTACCTATAAAATAAAACAATAATGTAACCACTTTTACTTTCTGTATTTGTGGATCACATATTGAAGAGAATGTAATTATGGGATGTATATCTACAAACAACCATCATGGATTACTGCAAAGGATTTTAGCACGTTTGTATATTGTTTCTTCAAAAATTTTTAGCCCAAGTTCATACCAAATACACATCTATGCCAGTAACTATTTTAAACAACATCCTTATGATATATTTTTAAACAGCATTCGATTGACTACACGGAAATTCACTCTTTCCCTTTGACGAATGGATGTATTACCTAATACTCGAAGAGTAATACAATCATGAAATGATCGTAAGATACTTCAAACTTTTTAAATAATCATACTTTATATATTTGTCTATTAATACAATATTATTTTGGATATACATCTTCTGTAATATGGACTATATGTAATCTGAACCTCCCCCCCCCCCCCTATTTATTAATTTTTTTTTACGGAATCCCACATTTTAGGCTATGGAGATTCCGATTCTGAAAAAAAATTTTTGAAAAATTTCACCCCCCCCCCACCAAGCAGGCTATTTACATGCTAGAAATAACAGCCAAATCTCACAAAACTAGTGTTAGGGTTAGGTTTAGGATTAGGGTCAGGGTTAGGGTTAGGGTTAGGGTCAGGGTTACGGTCAGGGTTAGGGTTAGGGTTAGGGTCAGGGTTACGGTCAGGGTTAGGGTTAGGGTTTGAGTTAGGGTTAGGTTTACCCTGTGGATCTATATAAAAACCGGGGGGTGGGGGGTGGATCGAAATTTTGAAATTGAGATTTTTGAAAATTTTTTTTCCAGAATCGGATTCTCCATGGTCTGAAACATAGGATTCCGTAAAAAAAAAAAAAAATTTAAAAGGGGGAGGGGGTATACCCAGATTACATATACTCCATCTCCACCCTTATTTTATCAAACCTGAAAGGATGAAAGGCAAAATCGACCTCGATGGAATTTGAACTCATGATGTAAAGATACACAGTGTCGCTAAGCATTTTGCCTAGCAGACTAACGATTATGTCAGCTTGCGGCCTTCTCTGGTTTATAATATTAAATCCACAAAATGTATTAAGAATTGGCTGGGTGGTAAGTAGCTTGCTTACCAACCACATGGTTCCGGGTTCAGTCCCACTGCGTGGCACCTTTGGGCAAGTGTCTTCTACTATAGCCTCGGGCCGACCAAAGCCTTGTAAGTGGATTTGGTAGACGGAAACTGAAAGAAGCCCGTCGTATATATGTATATGTATATATTTTTTTTTTTTTTGTGTCTGTGTTTGCCACCCCCACCCCACCCCCCCCGCCCCACCCCCACCCCCCCACCATCGCTTGACAACCGATGCTGGTGTGTTTACGTCCCCGTCACTTAGCGGTTCGGCAAAAAGAGAGACCGATAGAATAAGTACTAGGCTTACAAAAGAATAAGTCCTGGGGTCGATTTGCTCGACTAAAAGGCGGTGCTCCAGCATGGCCACAGTCAAATGACTGAAACAAGTAAAAGAGTAAGAGTGATTTAATGACGCAGACGACTGTATTGTGTTTTGATGTCTGCCTTGGCAGCCTTACAGAGTGTACTTGGTGCTTTTAGGTGACACAGGCACATATTTGTATTTATAGGCTTATCATCATCATCATCATCATTTAACATCCGTTTTCTGTGCTGGCATGGGTTGGATTGTTTGACTTGGAGGTGGCCAGCTGAAGAGCTGCCTAATCTCCATATCTGGGTACTACTAAAGCAGAGTGGTCCTCGAACGCGCACCCGCGCAGTCGAGCGTCCGCGCTAGCTAGTCGTGAGTGGTCGATCCTACAAAAAGTGAGTGCGCGTGTGCAAATGAATACATGTGTTTTGGGTTAGGGTTAGGATCGACCACTCACGACTAGCTAACGCGGACGCGTGACTGCGCGGGTGCGCGTTCGGGGACCACTCTGCTTGAGTGGTACCCATATCTGTCTTGGCATGGTTTCTACACGCTGGCTTCATTTCTTTCAAGCCTTCGCATGTCCTCAACAGTCACAGCCCATGTCTCACTACCATGTAGCATAGCTGGCTTTATTTCTTTCAAGCATGCTGTCTTCATTTCTTTCAAGCCTTCGCAGGTTCTCAACAGTCACAGCCCATGTCTCACTACCATGTAGCATAGCTGGCTTTATTTCTTTCAAGCATGCTGTCTTCATTTCTTTCAAGCCTTCGCAGGTCCTCAACAGTCACAGCCCATGTCTCACTACCATGTAGCATAGCTGGCTTTATTTCTTTCAAGCATGCTGTCTTCATTTCTTTCAAGCCTTCGCAGGTCCTCAACAGTCACAGCCCATGTCTCACTACCATGTAGCATAGCTGGCTTTATTTCTTTCAAGCATGCTGTCTTCATTTCTTTCAAGCCTTCGCAGGTCCTCAACAGTCACAGCCCATGTCTCACTACCATGTAGCATAGCTGGCTTTATTTCTTTCAAGCATGCTGTCTTCATTTCTTTCAAGCCTTCGCAGGTCCTCAACAGTCACAGCCCATGTCTCACTACCATGTAGCATAGCTGGCTTTATTTCTTTCAAGCATGCTGTCTTCATTTCTTTCAAGCCTTCGCAGGTCCTCAACAGTCACAGCCCATGTCTCACTACCATGTAGCATAGCTGGCTTTATTTCTTTCAAGCATGCTGTCTTCATTTCTTTCAAGCCTTCGCAGGTCCTCAACAGTCACAGCCCATGTCTCACTACCATGTAGCATAGCTGGCTTTATTTCTTTCAAGCATGCTGTCTTCATTTCTTTCAAGCCTTCGCAGGTCCTCAACAGTCACAGCCCATGTCTCACTACCATGTAGCATAGCTGGCTTTATTTCTTTCAAGCATGCTGTCTTCATTTCTTTCAAGCCTTCGCAGGTCCTCAACAGTCACAGCCCATGTCTCACTACCATGTAGCACGCACAAGCATCATACAATCTGCCTTTTACTCCAATGACTTATAATTCAGCTTATAATGTGTGCGAATTAAATTAAGAAAATAACAAACAAGTGAACTCCATGATATAGCATGCACTTATGTTCAAATATTCTTTATTTAATTTTTCAAATTTAATTTGTTAAATAATATGTCACCTGTACTTTGTGAGTTGTTGTTGTCTTTCCTACATGTCACTTCAGTTCTCTTTTTTGTTTCATGCATTTTATTTTACAGGTTTTCTAATTCGTTTTTGTTTTGTTTTTGTTTTACAATAAATAATTCAACTTTTGTTTCAGTTTTCTAAATATTAATTTGCAAGGTTTTTAATATCCCTCAAAAAAAAAATGACAGTTTTCATTTGAGTATCAAATAAATTATGCGAAAATGTGTGCAAAAGAAAGAGTGAAATAGAGATATGATATTTACATATATATATATATATATATATATATTGGAAAAATTGGAGGTTTGCGAGCTTTATACTGTGCTCTACTACGTTCTTAATAGAATATACCATAATATATATGAAATAGTAAATCACAAAAACGAAGAACAAACACACAAAAAAAAAAAACAACGCGAGGATGTGGTACATGTAAAGTATTAGCAGACGCTCGGGGGAAGGAAAAAAAGATGGTTTAACGTTTCGAGCAGACGCTCTTCTTCGAAAACAGAGGAAAGTCCAAAAGAAAAGGAAAACGGAGGAAGAAAATCGCCACACACACACACACATATATATATATATATATATATATATATATATACACACACATATATATATACATATGTATGTATATATATATTTATGTGTGTACATGGATGTGTGTGAGTTAAGCTTATGATGCAGAAGTAATTCGGTAATTTTGGCTGCAATTCTGGCCCAAGGGCAGTGCTTTGGAAGGAGGGGGCTAAGTCGATTACATTGACCCCAGTCTTCAACTGGTACTTGTTTCATCGACCTTCACCCCCACCCCACCCGAAAGGATGAAGGGCAAAGTTGACCTCAGTGGAATTTGAACTCAGAGCGTAAAGACAAGCAAAAAAGACCCGCTAAGCATTTTTGCCTGATGTGCTAACACTTTGGTAATATTTAAGAGAAGCGGAAGGAGACTTGAATAATTAATTAACAATATCTGACACTAATTGTCAGCTATGTGAACACTCTCTATTTCTTAATTACTCTTTCGAACACACTCTACGTCTGTGTATAATTAGCTATCCACATGCTAGCTGCATCTACTTGTCTGCTTGCATATCTATCTATACCCACTGTGTCTTAATTACAACTGGTCAGTGAGCGATTCGCAGATTTTGTTTGAACATTAACTTTATACACGCACATACACGTATACATATATACATATAAAAATACATAAATTTATATGCATATATATATATATATATATATATGTGTGTGTGTGTGTGTGTGTATAGATAAAGAGAGAGGGTGTGAGAGAGACAGACAGACAGATAAAATAGATAGACACAGACAAATTGCCAGCTAGCTAGCTAGATAATGTATGTATATTTGTTTATATATGTGTGTTTGTGTGTATATGATGTGTGACAAAATATATATATACATACATATATATATATATATATATACATACATATATATATATATATATATATATATATATATATATATATATACACATATATACGCAAAGCACACAAAAAGAAAATAAATATATTATTGTAGTTGAGACCAGCTTTTCATTGGTTGAAATGTCATTCTGGGAAGACAATTGCCAGATGGTGTTGTATGAATGAAAGAAATATTCAATATTTGCGAGAGAAGAAAATTCCTACAAATTGAGTCCTCGTCTACACGAATCTGCAGGAAGGTACCAGTTTCTCAAGTTGGCACACGTTTGTCCAAATATCGAACAGAAGACCTTTGGGACAGTCTTGTTTAGTCACAACACCTTTGTTGCAGACATAGTAGGACCGGCATTTCGATTCAATATCTGGGTATCTTCCTTCAATTGGAATACTGTCCAAACAGGGTGGGTACACTGCAAATGTAGAAGCAGAAATAAAACGATTTAGTTATTTAGTGTAACAACTACGTATCATCATCATCATCATCATCATCGTTTAACGTCCGCTTTCCATGCTAGCATGGGTTGGACGATTTGACTGAGGACTGGTGAAACCGGATGGCAACACCAGGCTCCAATCTAGATTTGGCAGAGTTTCTACAGCTGGATGCCCTTCCTAATGCCAACCACTCAGAGTTAATTGTTTCAGAATCGTTTGTTTATGTAGTCGGCACTTAATGTATATCGGCTGAATGGACGTCAGTGATTGGTTGAAATTACAGAAATACGACAACTTTAACATGGAATAACTTAGGGATTTCTTTTTTTTTTAAGAAGACTAAGAGAAAAAGATGTTTTATATGACACATTCTACCAGTGTTCCAAGTTTCAAAGTGTTTCGTTAATGAAAAATGTGGCCCCCGTTTTAAAAAAGATCCCTTTTTTTTTTTTTTGCCCGGCGTGCTAACGATTCTGCCAGTTCCTGGCCATCTAATAAAAATAATAGAAATATTATACTTACACAAAGATTCCGTTGTGACTTCCGGTTCGGCTGTTGTTACTTCCGGTTTGACTGTTGTTACTTCCGGTTTGGCTGTTGTAACTTCCGGTGCAGCAGTACTTGCTTCTGGTGCAGCAGTACTTGCTTCTGGTGCAGCAGTACTTGCTTCTGGTGCAGCAGTACTTGCTTCTGGTGCAGCAGTTGTCACTTCCACTTCTGGAGTCGTTTGCTGTGGTTTTGGTGCTACAGTAGTTTCTGAAGTGGGGCACTCGACATTTTGCGGCCAGTCGCACACGCTGTACATCGGGTTGAAGACTGTCCCCTCCCCACAAGTCATTATGTATTCCACGTCGCCAACGCAGCGGATGAAAGCTTTGCAGTCACCATTCGGATGAGGACTATAGTCGATGCATTCCCCAGACACACGCACCACGGCTACGAGGGACAGGGACACTGCAACGAGACAAAAAGAAGAAGAAAAAACATTGCATTGCGTAATTCAGGTGTGGCTGTGTGATATAAGAAGCTTGCTTCCGAACCACATGGTTCTGGGTTCAGTTTCCCTGCGTGGAATCTAGGGCAAGGTGGAGCCCCAGCATGGCCGCAGTCAAATGACTGAAACAAGTAAAAGATAACAGATCGTCTGCAGCTATAAACTTTGATGTTTGTTTGGAAGCGATATCACAATTTCTCAAGAAATCATTATTAAATTTGACTCGGAGATCTTTTAGAAAAAAGAGCCTGTTTGAGAGGCTCTTGTTAACCATCAGTGTTTATCTTATTGCTTATTTCACTTCAGTGGAGGCGCAATGACCCAGTGGTTAGGGCAGCGGACTCGCGGTTTCGATTCCCAGACCGGGCGTTGTGAGTGTTTATTGAGCGAAAACACCTAAAGCACCACGAGGCTCCGGCAGGATGGTGGTGGCGAACCCTGCTGTACTCTTTCACCACAGCTTTCTCTCACTCTTCGAGAAAAAGCCGTTCACTCGAACGATCGAATCGATATTGTCGTACAACTGTATGATCCACCTGAGGAAACCAAGACCCAGTCCGAACTGCGCGAGTACGTAAAACAGGTACCGACGGTCTACCCTATCAAATGCTTTACCTTGGTCTAAACGAACCTTTACCAGAATTCTTACCATACCCTTCTACAGTGTAACGTATAAGATGAAGATTATCCTGGATGGTTTTGCCAGGGACTGCACAGGTTTGTGCCTCCCCAATCAGGCCATCCGCGACACACGTCAATCTTTTTGCTAGCACCTTGGCTAAAATCTTCATCTCTGCGTTCAGCAGAGTCATGGGCCTAAAATTATCTATATTATCCCCCTTGTCCGGGTCTTTCCTGACCAGCGTCACTACTCCCTGGTGCACAACTCTAGGAACAAACCCATTCTGTTGCCAGTTCACGTAAACGCTAGCCAGTACGTACCCGAACAAGTCTGGCATAGTTTTATATAGCTCGTACGGTAGACCATCGAGTCCCGGCGCTTTACCACCGCCGCAGTCCGCTATGGCTCCAATCACTTCCCCAGATGTAATCGACCACGTCCTGTCCCGAGAGGCGTGGCAGCCCGGCGAGGAAGTCTGTAAGGTCTATCCTACTATTCGGTCCATTGCTCCCCACGAAAAGCTGGGCGAAGTGCTCCTGAAAGGTCCGACACATCTCCTCGGGTTCGTTTATCAAATCACCTTGCGCATTCACCACAGATCGAATTATGGAGTCATTTCCACATGCCCATCCAGCGGCCTTGATTCCCTCGCACCCCATTGCACGAAGTCTAGCTCTGACGATACACCCCCATGTGTTTGGCTTCGAGGTGCTGGCTTAACTCCAGTCTCTTCGCCCTCACCTGGGATGCGTCGCCAGTTCTCATGGCTTCCTCTAGGGCCTTAACTAATTCAGTTTCCTTCTTACGCCCTCTAGCCACTAAACCTATTGTATTGTCTTTTGTATAACCTCTATATTTAGCCCCTTGTGGGTAATAAATTAACGAAGATGTCGGAATCGCCTCAGAGTAACAATTTATTTGTTTGAGTCTCGTCATTTTTGACCGCGGTTTGATTGTTTGTATATGTATACGAGGGGGTGCTGAAAAGTTACTGGCTTTAAGGGGGTCGTGAAAGGTCTTGTTGGAGACCCAACTTTCCGAGTTCTTTTGGAGGACTTAGAAAAACTGAAGGGCTACTGTGCTAAGTGTATGTGTCTAAGAGGGGAATATGTTGAATAAAATCATAATTAACCGATCCTCCTGTATTTTCTTTTACCCAACGGCAAGAACTTTTCAGCACCCCCTTACATATATATATAATTTATGTATATATGTATATTATTATTTATTGTTCAGTTTTATTTCAAGACTTCTTGCCAAAAGCGAAAGAGCCGGTTTCTAACCAAAATCCAAGGCTCCTTCTTTGAAATTTCAACATCAACAACAGGATATTTTTGTTTGTTTGTATGTATGTATGTATGTATGTATGTATGTATGTATGTAAAAAAAAATAGTATATATATAAAATTAAAATTATTCATATATACATATTTACAGACATTCACACACACACACACACCCATACATATATATATATATATATATACATATTTACAGACATTTTGTTGGATGGTCGTTGACTGTTCAGGAGTTCATCCGCCCTTTGACAGGTCTTATTTTTCGTCCTGCAGGGTGTCCAACAACACCCTCCTCACCAAGCAAGCCTGGTGGGGTTGCCAGTTTAGTCGCCGACGACCCGACCATGCAACAGGTTGTACTGGATTACATGTTACCAGTAGCACTGAAGAGCGACCTGACATATTCTGATTATATGTCTGTGCACACGGTTGAATGTGGTGTGTGCCAGAGGGTTTGCAAATCCAATGGGGGTCTTAAAAGACATGTTAGGATCCACAATGAGCGGAACTTACTTGCAGGTATTGGTAGTGCAAATCAGAGGTGCAATCTGTGTGGGTGATTTTTTCAAAACACTGTCTGGTTTAAAAAGCCACATCAGACGCCATGAAAGGGCTAAGGTGTAGGTGCAGGAGGTGGTCAAACTCTGTTTAAGGAGTAGACAACCACCATATATATATATATATATATATATATATATATATATATACGACGGGCTTATTTCAGTTTCCGTCTACCAAATCCACTCACAAGGCTATATATATATATCTACGTAGGTACTGTAAATTCAATTTAGAGGGAATACTTGATAAGTGTCCCCAGACACAACAGTATATTCTGTTTATATGTCTGTGCACACGTTTGAATGTGGTGTGTGCCAGAGGGTTTGCAAATCCAATGGGGGTCTTAAAAGACATGTTAGGATCCACAATGAGCAGAACTTACTTGCAGGTATTGGTAGTGCAAATCAGAGGTGCAATCTGTGTGGGTGTTTTTTTCAAAACACTGTCTGGTTTAAAAAGCCACATCAGACGCCATGAAAGGGCTAAGGTGTAGGTGCAGGAGGTGGTCAAACTCTGTTTAAGGAGTAGACAACCATCATGTATGTATGTATATATGTATGTATGTATATATGTATGTATGTATACGTTCAGATTTGCATGTCTTGTTTTTCTGTGTCTTCTCGTGCGTGTGCTTGCATATCTAGACACGCTCGTATATACTTAAATGATGAACTTCTGGAAAGTTTTACAGATATTTACAGTTCCAGTGATGGCTTGGATCTGTTGTCTTCGAATCAGCTTGCGTGTATGTATGTCCATTATTCGGCACTGTCATGGTATTAGCTGTCAGAAGTGAAAGTAGAAAAATCTGACAAGGAACGTTAACTGCTGGTTTGAGTTGATTCTTTGGCTACTGACAGCTAATACCATGACTGGCCGGAGCGAGCTATCTGTCTGTCTGTCTGTCTC
>NC_142957.1:9594513-9674513 GCF_046866305.1 Octopus bimaculoides | reverse complement strand
CAGTCATTAGACTGTGGCCATGCTGGGGCATCACCTTGAAGAATTTTTAGTCAATGAATCGATCGCAGTGCTTTTTTTTTTTTTAAGTCTGGTACTTAATCTATCGATCTCTTAGCCGAACTGCTAAATTACGGGGATGCAAACACACCAACACCGGTTGTCAAGTGGGGGACAAACACAGACAAAGAAAAACACACGCACATGTGCACACACGCACATGTGCACACACGCTCACACACACACACACACACACACACACACGTATATATATATATATATATATATATATATATAAATATATATATATGTGTGTGTGTGTGTGTGTGTGTGTGTGTGTGTGTGTATGTATGTCATTATTCAGTTTATTTCAAGACGTCTTTTCCATTTTGCCTGCTGGGACTACGAGATCGTCTGATTTACAGGAAATTCTATGTTCTACTCCTTGATGTAAAGTTATTCCAAGAAATATTTAATCTCATATCCTAGCATATGAACGAGTGAGTTATGACTGATGCTCGCAGATCGTCTGCGTTATTTCAATCTTTAATCAATTACTGACTGCTGGAGTCGTTCAGGAGTTTCTAAAGCGCGCAACTTCTTCCGACAGATCCCTAGACGCCTACACGGTCGCTCAAACTGCTAGACATAGCAATTAAATGTTCCTTAAATCACGCATCCCGTGTTAAACAGCGAAGAAAGGAAAGACATATTGAATAAGGTTGTAATGTCTGGTCATGACTGGAATGGCTTTTATCACAGATCTGCTCGATGAAGTCTGACTTGAAGCTGAACAACAATTATAGCAATCATCATCACCATCACCAACACTACGGTGTGAGGAATTTCCTCCATGTTTCGTGGTCTGCTACCACAACAGCTCCTTTATAGGATCCAGTTAGCTCAAGACATCATCAGGAGGAACCACGTCCGGTTTCGGCCCCTACTCCTCTACCGTTTTGACGTGGCGGGGCCCCTCCTTTCGGAGGTGTCTTCAGCTCTGGTGTTGGGTGCATGTCTTCTTTCACTGTTTGTGACTGTTCTAATTCAACTGTGGAATGTCCCTCGCTATGGTTATTTTCCAGGAGGTTCTGGCCACACGTCTTACGGTTCATCAACCCGCGTTGTTGAATTACTTTCTTCTGACATACCTTCCCTTGGTGGATTGGGATCCAGTTAGCTCAAGACATCATCAGGAGGAACCACGTCCGGTTTCGGCCCCTATTCCTCCACCGTTTTGACGTGGCTATCAGCTCACTACAGACAATGAATACGTGTTTACTGATTTCACACACACACACACACACACACACACACACACACACACACACACACTGATTCTAACACTAAAGAATGCCTTTATTTCCAAGGATAAACAACAGCTCTGGTGTTGGGTGCATGTCTTCTTTCACTGTTTGTGACTGTTCTAATTCAACTATGGAATGTCCCTCGCTATGGTTATTTTCCAGGAGGTTCTGGCCACACGTCTTACGGTTCATCAACCCGCGTTGTTGAATTACTTTCTTCTGACATACCTTCCCTTGGTGGATTGGGATCCAGTTAGCTCAAGACATCATCAGGAGGAACCACGTCCGGTTTCGGCCCCTATTCCTCCACCGTTTTGATGTGGCTATCAGCTCACTACAGACAATGAATACGTGTTTACTGATTTCACACACACACACACACACACACACACACACACACACACACACACACACACACACACACACACACACACACTGATTCTAACACTAAAGAATGCCTTTATTTCCAAGGATAAACAACAAACAATGAACAACAATGAACGAAAAAATAAAGAGAGAAAGAAAGAGAGAAAAAAAGAAGAGAAAGAAGCAGATTTTCAGGTCGAACTCTTTTGTGAATACGTCAAAAGTTTGGAATCGCTTTCTGACATATGGCGAAATTTCTGAATAGCAAAAAAAAACAACTACATAAGGAAGAAAAAAAAAAAGAGAGACAAATAGTACTTTCGCCATCCCCCACCACACCAATAACCACCATCACCACCCCCAACACGACGAACCTTCGACATCATTGTTTGAATTGTTTGTTCAAATGAAACGGTCAAATTTGTCTGTCATTGAGGTGGAGCAATCACCCGAGCTATTGAAAGCTCGGGTACTTAACGTTGATCCCAAATATTACAATTCATCGAATTACTCGATGCCTTTAAAATTTCTTCAATATAGGCGCAGGAGTGACTGTGTGGTAAGTAGCTTGCTTACCAACCACATGGTTCCGGGTTCATTCCTACTGCGTGCCACCTTGGACAAGTGTCTTCTACTATAGCCTCGGGCCGACCAAAGCCTTGTGAGTGGATTTGGTAGACAGAAACTGAAAGAAGCCCGTCGTATATATGTATATATATATATGTGTTTGTGTGTCTGTGTTTGTCCCCCCACAACATCGCTTGACAACCGATGCTGGTGTGTTTACGTCCCTGTAACTTAGCGGTTTGGCAAAAGAGACCGATAGAATAAGTACTAGGCTTCCAAAGAATAAGCCCTGGAGTCAATTTGCTCGACTAAAAGGCGGTGCTCCAGCATGGCCGCAGTCAAATGACTGAAACGAGTAAAAGAGTAAATAAATTTCTTGTTGCTTAAAAAAAAATTGCTTCCCATTCAAAAGAATGAAAGAATGCATGCTGGATCTCTTCAGTTTCGCTTATTGAGTTTTTAAATTGTTATATTTTAACTATACAGTTTGAAACTTCGTATACTGGTGCTATTTCTCACTTTCAACCTTTCTGACAAAATTTCGTATTTTAGAAGTTATTACATGTGTTCAATGACAGAATATAAACTAATGAGTCAAGTGAGAGTGATTAGGAGGAAGGGTTACTTAACTGGAGTAGAAATATCTTGGACTAGTGAGAGTCTGAGAGACCCTGCGGATGGTCGGAGTTGAAAACAGAGAGGTAGGAGTTGAAAGCAGGGAGAAGAGTAGACAGTAGGACCAGGGGAATGATGAGGGGGCTGTTAAGGATGAGGAACAGGAACGTTCTACAATGAACCCTTGTAATGAAAGATAGAAGAAAGGGGGAATATTGTGGGAAAGTACCGTCCCATAGCATGCCTAAACATAATCTGGAAGATACTCACTGGAATATGTGTTGCAAAGACATACACTTTCCTGGTACAAGAAGAAATACTACCAAAGGAACAAAAATGTAGGAGGAGTTCTCATGGTACCAAGGATCACTTGGTCATCGATAAAAGTTTTGAGGCATTGTAAAAAAATATACAAACATGTCTATGGCTTGGATTGACTTTAAGAAGGCAATATGATGCCTCATTCTTGGATCGTTGAATGCCTGCAGATGTTTGGTGTTGCTGACAACATTACAAATTTTCTGATGCATAGCATGAAAGAGTGGAAAACCAAATTGTACTCAAGTAATGTATTCCTTGGAGAAGTTAATATTAAAAAGGGAATCTTACAAGGTGATTCATTTTCTCCGTTACTTTTTGTAATTGCACTAATACTCATAACAATGACACTTAGGGGATCTTTTTTAGGGTTAGGGTTAGGGTTAGGGTTAGGGTTAGGGTAAAACAGCAAATTTAAAAAGAAAAAAGCAAATAAAACGAAGAAAAAAAAAAGAAAATGAAAAAAGCACATAAAACGAAGCTATGGCTTAATCAGCCAAAGGAGTAAATGTAAACAACTGAATACTTGTCAGTGATTGGTTGAAATTATCGAAATAAGAATTTTTTAAATGAAATAAATTCGAATTCAAAAATATTTTTCTGTTCTATAACACAAAATAGATAAGTATACGAAGTTTGAAAGTCTTTCGGTACCAAAAACACTACGTAAAACATTAATGAAAAATGTGGCCCCCGTTTTAAAAAAGATCCCACTTAGGAAAGTTAAGATGGGTTACCGATGTAGGGATGAAAGAAAAAGTCGACCTCGGCGGAATTTGAACTCAGAACATAAAGATGGACGAAATACCGTCTAGCATTTTTCCCCGGCGTGCTAACGATTCTGCCAGCGACCCGCATTATAGTCCTCAAACGTTACAACTCGTCGAATTTGTGGCTGCCTAAAAAAGATCGTTTCCAACTCAAAAGAATGAAAGAATGCACAATAGGTAAAGTCGACATTGGCGTAATTTGAACTCAGCGCGTAGAGACGGACGAAATGCTACTGAACATTTTGTCCAGAAGGGTAACGATACCGCTAGATCACCGCCATGCATGCGACGAAAATACTCATTTCAAATTTTGGCTCAAGCCCGGCAATGTCGGGGGAGGAGATAAGGTCGATTACAGCGACCCCAGTGTTGAATTGGTATTTATTTCATCAACCCCCGAAAGGATGGAAGGCAAAGTCGACCTCGGTGGAATTTGAACTCAGAATGTAAAGACGGACGAAATGCAGGTAAGTACTTTTCGCTGGCCTGGTAACGATTTTGCCACTTCGCCGCCCTTTATTTTCTGTCTTCTTTCCTATAAACGGAATAGTTGTTTATGTTTTGGTCAAAAGGACTGTCATACAAGATGTAATAAACTTGATGTAAACCACTATTGGACACTAGGGCGACGCACCATCGCTATGGTTTTCTTCAACCCCCGAAAGGATGGAAGGCAAAGTCGACCTCGGTGGAATTTGAACTCAGAATGTAAAGACGGACGAAATGCAGGTAAGTACTTTTCGCTGGCCTGGTAACGATTTTGCCACTTCGCCGCCCTTTATTTTCTGTCTTCTTTCCTATAAACGGAATAGTTGTTTATGTTTTGGTCAAAAGGACTGTCATACAAGATGTAATAAACTTGATGTAAACCACTATTGGACACTAGGGCGACGCACCATCGCTATGGTTTTCTTGTCATCTATTCCTTGCTGACAGGATAAAAGCTTTGTTAACGTTCCTGTATCTCTATTTGTCCGTCTCTCTTAGCTTTGATGTTCGTTTACATGCCCGAGTTTCTGTTTTCGGCGTTCTTTCATGTTTGGTGGGGAAAATATCCATTTAGGTAATCAAAGAATGTTTCTTAAAGGCGACATCGTCATTAAAGAACGTAAGATACATATCAGGAGGTCGCGTGGGGTCTGCGTTTGCCAAGAAAGCAAGTATTATAAGATGTAACCTCTCCACATAAAAGCCGACGTAGACTGATATCCGAGCGTGTTTTCAATTTTTAATCATTCGTAACAATTATTGTACCTAACAAATTGGATACTCATCTGACTCCCTGCTCAGAGGCGAAGCTAATAGGGGGACAAAGCGAGCGACCGCTCCTTCTGAGCATATTTTTCAAAAGTGGAGCTTTTTCAACAATTTGTTTTTAACTATTTGAGTCTTGGACATTTACCCCCATGGACAATAACCATTCTCCCCCAAGGACAATTACCCCCGAGAACAACAGATGACGATTTAAAACTTCTTAATATACTGGAGAAGGGGTAATTAAACAGTGGGGGAGTAATTGTCTTAGGGGGTGGGGATTGTCCTGATACGAAATATTTATTTCACTTGTGCGATTAGGGTCGAATCTCTTCTTCTTCTTTCTCTTTCTTTCTTTCTCTATCTTTCTTTCTTTCTCTATCTTTCTTTCTTTCTCTATCTTTCTTTCTTTCTCTATCTTTCTTTCTTTCTTTCTTTCTTTCTTCCTCCCTTTCTTCCTCCTTCCCTCCCTTTCTTTCCTTGTGGTGGGAGTTAATTGCATGGCATTGGAAGCACTTTCTGAAGGCATTACTTTATTTGACCAACCTCCCTCGTTTCTCAACTGTCTGCTCAACCTCCTGTGATGTGTTGCTGGCTGCTGACATCTGAAAAACCAAAACAAACCCTGACATCATAACCTCTCAACACTGGACGATCGTGTGGAGTTTTATCTTTCTCATGTCACAACTATGCCTTTTTTTTTTTTGATGGCCCGATAACTGAAGAGATACCGGCGTGAGTTTGCGCCCCGACATCTGAAACTCTGAGTTTTATCATGGCTACCGAATAATTGTCACATATTTTTACAGATATATATATATATTATTATGATTGACCGTTGACTGAACACTATTCAATTTTTTTTCTCCGTGTTTTTCTCCTTGTCTCCGTATTCTTTCTGTTGAAGAGCGTAGCTCGAAACGTCAAAGACTTTCCGTATTCCCGAGCGTCATACTAATACATCCTTTTGTTGTTTACACCACCTGTCCTCGTCTGTTGTTATTTTTTGTATATTCTCCCATATATATATATATATATATATATATATATATATATATATATATAGGGCAAGATTTCCTTTTGTACCCCACCAAAAACCCCTTAAAATTTTTTTTTTTTTTTTTTGTACACAAACCCCCGTTTTCGGCTACGGAGAATACGAATCTGCAAAAAAATTGGCAAAAATCGACATTTTGAAATTAACTACCCCTCCCCTAAATTCTTCATTTTTTTTTCAAAATATGTGAAAAAATACGGAGATTATGATTCTGAAAAAAATTTCCAAAAATGTTTCTGGGTTAGGTTTAGGGTTTTGGAGTTATGGTTAGGGTTTTAGGGTTAAGGTTGGAGTTTTAGGGTTATGATTGGAGTTTTAGGGTTAGGGTTACGGAAAAAAGTGAAAAATGAAGAAATTAGTGGGCGGGGGAGTAAGTGGGGTGCAAAAAATTTCAAAATTCCGATTTTTGGCAATTTTCCGGAATCTTCGTATCTGAAAACGTAGGTTTTTATCAAAAAAAAATTTTTTTTAAACAATAATTTGCGAGAAAATGGGGAGTAGGGACGGGAGGAAGTTTTTGCTTATATATATATATATATATATATATATATATATATATATAGAGAGAGAGAGAGAGAGAGAGAGAGAGAGAGAGAGAGAGAGAGAGAGAGAGAGAGAAAGGGGGGATGGATGGATGGATGGATAGGTATGTTTGTGTTTGTCTCCCTCCACCGTTTGACAACGGAGTTTGTGTTCGTTAGTGTACTTCCAAATTCGTGTTTCGGTAAAAGAGACCGACTAAGTACTGATGTTGATTCTTTCCATTAAGACCCTTCATAGCGGCGTCCCAGCATGGCCCCTGTGCATACATGCAGAGAAAGAGAGTGAGGGAGAAACAGAGACAAATATATATACAAACAAATAAAAGATATGCGTACGCGCCTACACATATACACAAGTACACACATCCACAGAGAAGGGGAGAGAGAGAGAGAGGGAGAGAGAGAGAGAGAGAGAGAGAGGAACTAATACATACAAAAGACCTTTAGCTTACTATTATTGGGTAGACAGGGATTTATTGACTTAAGGAAATCTGCCCTTGAACCTGATATGAAGTCGGAATAACTGTATAAATGGGAGTGCTGTCATTATACAAACATTATTTATTCAATAGAGAACGACATACTTGTTGATATGTCAGAGAAATTATCATTTCTATTCTTTCGTTCTTGATAATGCACAGACACACACAAACACATTTTCGTATGATGTCTTGTCCCCACATTAAGTTTGTGAACTTGGATAGGTTGTTGAAGAACGAGAAGAAAAATAAAACGAATATATACATTACTTCCCTTAACTTCTTACTGCTCTTAATTTATTCGGGTACTAGCAGAGATACCCGGCGTTGCTCGGGATTAAAAGGGTATAGTTTGTATATATATGTATATATGTTACAGTTTTGTTGAAACAGGTGATACGGGAAAGTGCAGCATTGACGACAAAACATTTGTGGAGTAAATAATGGGATAAATTCGACTAAGCGACATGTTATACGTCCGTTTGGAATATTCTAGGTCTTAACTTGTCATGGAAAATTAGTGGTGAAGGGTATGTGCATGCTTTTCTGATCTTAAGAAAGTCTCATCTCGCTTCTCTTTTTAGACTCCATCTGACGTGCTGCAGCATGCCTGTGCTGATCTTGGGGAAGTCTCATCTCGCTTCTGTCTTGAGACTCCATTTGATATGCCGTTGCATGCGTTTGCTGATGTTGGAAATGTCTCGTCTCCCTTCTTCCCTTGAGACTCCATCTGACGTGCTGCAGCATGCCTGTGCTGATCTTGGGGAAGTCTCATCTCGCTTCTGTCTTGAGACTCCATTTGATATGCTGTTGCATGCGTTTGCTGATGTTGGAAATGTCTCGTCTCCCTTCTTCCCTTGAGACTCCATCTGACGTGCTGCAGCATGCCTGTGCTGATCTTGGGGAAGTCTCATCTCGCTTCTGTCTTGAGACTCCATTTGATATGCTGTTGCATGCGTTTGCTGATGTTGGAAATGTCTCGTCTCCCTTCTTCCCTTGAGACTCCATCTGACGTGCTGCAGCATGCCTGTGCTGATCTTGGGGAAGTCTCATCTCGCTTCTGTCTTGAGACTCCATTTGATATGCTGTTGCATGCGTTTGCTGATGTTGGAAATGTCTCGTCTCCCTTCTTCCCTTGAGACTCCATCTGACGTGCTGCAGCATGCCTGTGCTGATCTTGGGGAAGTCTCATCTCGCTTCTGTCTTGAGACTCCATTTGATATGCCGTTGCATGCGTTTGCTGATGTTGGAAATGTCTCGTCTCCCTTCTTCCCTTGAGACTCCATCTGACGTGCTGCAGCATGCCTGTGCTGATCTTGGGGAAGTCTCATCTCGCTTCTGTCTTGAGACTCCATTTGATATGCTGTTGCATGCGTTTGCTGATGTTGGAAATGTCTCGTCTCCCTTCTTCCCTTGAGACTCCATCTGACGTGCTGCAGCATGCCTGTGCTGATCTTGGGGAAGTCTCATCTCGCTTCTGTCTTGAGACTCCATTTGATATGCTGTTGCATGCGTTTGCTGATGTTGGAAATGTCTCGTCTCCCTTCTTCCCTTGAGACTCCATCTGACGTGCTGCAGCATGCCTGTGCTGATCTTGGGGAAGTCTCATCTCGCTTCTGTCTTGAGACTCCATTTGATATGCTGTTGCATGCGTTTGCTGATGTTGGAAATGTCTCGTCTCCCTTCTTCCCTTGAGACTCCATCTGACGTGCTGCAGCATGCCTGTGCTGATCTTGGGGAAGTCTCATCTCGCTTCTGTCTTGAGACTCCATTTGATATGCTGCTGCATGCGTTTGCTGATGTTGGAAATGTCTCATCTCCCTTCTCTATTGAGACTCTATTATGTGGAGTGAACCCACACAAAAGAAGATTATAATATTTTTCATGATTACCTCAGTACTAAATTACTTAAATTATATATTTTCTTCTAATTTTAACGGTATTAAATGGTATTGAAGTTCAAATACAAAAAAATTATAATTGAGGGAGTTTTGTCCTATTTCTCACTGTAACTTAGAAAGTTTTGTCCCAAAGTGGTGGGGTGTCCTAATGGGGTTTTGTTCTATGCTCATTAATTCCTTCGTTATGCATAGTCATCTGACAAGAAAGTTTTGTACATATACTCTCTTTACTTGTTTCAGTCATTTTGACTGCGGCCATGCTGGAGCACTGCCTTTAGTCGAGCAACTCAACCCCAGGACTTATTCTTTGGATGCCTAGTACTTATTCTATCGGTCTCTTCTTTTGCTGAACCACTAAGTTACGGGGACATAAACACACCAGCATCGGTTGTCAAGCGATGCTGGGGGGGGGGGGACAAACACAGACACACAAACATATACACACACATATACATATATATATATATATGACGGGCTTCTTTCAGTTTCCGTGTACCAAACCCACTCACAAGGCTTTGGCCGGCCCAAGGCTATAGTAGAAGACACTTGCCCAAGGTGCTATGCAGCGGGACTGAATTCGGAACCATGTGCTTGGTAAGCAAGCTACTTACCACACAGCCACTCCTGCACCTGTGTCCAATGTAACAGTCTGAGTCTTGAAGTTAGCAACTTCCATATTTACATTGAAATTTTTATATTAGATTGATTGTCTGATGTACGTCTTGTGATTCGTCCATTTGTAGTTTCGTATTAAGGATTTTTTTCATTTTGATATAATTATAATTCATGATTAAACATACAGTCACCCAACACATAAAAAATATATCAGACTATAATGAAATCTCGCCAGCATTCATTGCTGTTTAATTTTAAATGTGTTGTCGAGAAGTTTTGTCAGTTATAAAATTGTTCCCAAGATCGTGTCCGACTTCCAGCAGAACTCCTGGCTAACGTGCAAACACGAGAATTTGATTTGAAAGCAGAAGTGTGAAAGTCACGAAACATCTGACTGGGAAACTAAAGAATGGTATTGTTCAAAAACCAAACATACAGGAATTAAAAAGAGACTGAAAAATATATAAAAAAGAAAAGGTCAATATTGAATAGAGACGCAGTGTTTGAAAGAAAAGCTGTTTGCCCCATTAATCTACCTACATATGTATATGTTTGTGTGTGTATGTGAATGTGAGTGAGTATACAATATATATACATGCATACATACATACATACGTACATACATACATACATGCATACATATGTACATACATAGGCGCAGGAGTGGCTGTGTGGTAAGTAACTTGCTTGCCAACCACATGGTTCTGGGTTCAGTCCCACTGCATGGCACCTTGGGCAAGTGTCTTCTACTATAGCCTCGGGCCGACCAAAGCCTTGTCAGTGGATTTGGTGGATGGAAACTGAACGAAGCCCGTCGTATATTTATATATATATATATATATGACCGCAGCCGCTTGGCTGAAACATAAATAAATAAATAAATATATGTTTGTATGTCTGTGTTTGTCCCCCCAACATCGCTTGACAACCGATGCTGGTGTGTTTACGTCCCCATAACTTAGCGGTTCGGCAAAAAGAGACTGATAGAGCAAGTACTAGGCTCACAAAGAATAAGTCCTGGGGTCGATTTGCTCGACTAAAAGCGGTGCTCCAGCATGGCCGCAGTCAAATGACTGAAACAAGTAAAAGAGTAAAGAGTATACATACATACATACATACATACAAGTATGTATGTATATATAAATGTATATGCACACAAATGTATACAAATTACTTTTCAACCGGCTGACATCCCTAATTTATTCTCTAAAAATTCCTATACACCTTAGCATGTTCTTGTTTTCTTTTTTCATTCAGAAACCGCCAATCCAAATATAAGCAGCAGCGTTAAGTTATCGAGACGACGGATGTCCGTGTTATCAAGAACGGGTGAATGGAGACGATAGTTTCTATGACATACTAATGAATATGTCATTGTCTATTGAAGAAATAATGTTTATATATTGGCGACACTCCCAGTTATACAGTTATTCCAGCTCAACGTCAGGTTCAAGGGCAGTTTTTTTGTAAGCAAACAAACCCTTCTCTGCCCTCTAATAGTAAACATAAACTCTTTTGTCCATGCATTTGTGTACACAGTGTGTGTGTGTGTGTGTGTGAATGTATATACATACACGCATGTGTATACATATATATATATATATATATATATATATACACAATATTTGTATATATTACATGTATGTATATATATATACATACATATATATATATTAATAAATTATAGGGTAGCAAAAAAATTTTAGAAATTTTATTTACCACCAGTGGTCTAGCGAGAGTAAAAACAGTCAATAGACTATGTATTATTCATTTAAAATGCAGAGATGCCTCTAATAGGACATCTACTCGCTAGAAATAGCAGCAAAAGACTACATACCACTGGTGGTAAATAAAATTTCTAAAATTTTTTTGCTACCCTATAATTTATTAATAATGATAAAATTCTTTTTGGATGATTTTCTGAAGGAATTTCGGCATTTTTGCATTTTTGTATTTGCTGCCGATTAGGTAAACCGTAAATACGCGGTATATTTTGAAAAATTAGACATAGGAACACGAACCATGCTGCGTATTGATTCGTGCTTCATATGTTGTCTGGTCATTTCTGCTGACGATAGTCCGACCTTGTAAGATATAATCTTTATCTTACTAAAATTGACTTGAAACCATGGTACAGAATATAGATTGGTAAAAGTTTTTATTTTTCATTTCCTTTCGAAATTATCCCTAACTTTTGTGGTATGTAGTCTTTTGCTGCTATTTCTAGCGAGTAGATGTCCTATTAGAGGCATCTCTGCATTTTAAATGAAAAATACATATATATATATATATATTTACATAGATTTACATACATATGTACATACATATGTACATGCATGCATACATGCATACAATATATATATACAATACATGCTCCAGCATGGCCGCAGTCAAATGACTGAAACAAGTAAAAGAGTAATACATACATACATACATTCAATATATGTATATACCTACTCCAACATATGCAGTACAGAGCACACAGCTGGAAATTGAGAGGTACAGGGTTCGATGATCACTTTTTCAAGCTTCGTGATGGTTTCCTGCGAGAGAAGGAGTTAAAAAAATGGGACCGATGCTGAAAGCGCGTTCAAAGAGTCCATCAGCTCCAGAACTCCAGATTTTTATGTTACCAGAATAAACAAGCAGGATCCTTCTGAATTGATGGGCACCACTTTTCATTTATGTTCTATGTAGTGTTTTTAGTACCGAAACACTTTCAAACTTCTTTTTCTTGTATATTTTGTGTTATAGAACAGATAAAAATTTTTGTATTCGAAGTTATTTCATGTAAAAAATTGTCGTATTTCGGTAATTTCAACCAATCACTGACGTCTACTGAGGCGGAAACAATTACTGCCCGTCAAATCAGAAAGATCCGAAATTTCTCTGTGTTGGATGTCGGCGATATTCTAGTAGTGATTTCCAACATGGAGCACACGCCCCACCGGGAGAATTGGGTTGGGGTGTGGGATCCAAAATTTTGTGTCTTATTTTAGTTGGACATGAAATTATGAAAATCTTTTTTTTTTTCATAGCAAACATAGAACACCTGTACTTAGTCTAGCCAAACCAATCCCCCCAGTCAAGCATACTGTGTGAAGACTGTTTGCTACAGTCTAACTGTATTTTAATGCCCTAATGTGGATATTTCTTTAACGAAAGTATATAATTATGAAATATTAATAGAAAAAGGCGCAGGAGTGGCTGTGTGGTAACAAGTTTGCTTCCCAACCACATTGTTCTGCGTGGCACCTCGGGCAAGCATCTTCGGATCCTTCTGATTTGACGGGCACCACTTTTCATTTATGTTCTATGTAGTGTTTTTGGTACCGAAACACTTTCAAACTTCGAATACTTGTATATTTTGTGCTATAGAACAGATAAAAATTTTTGTATTCGAAGTTATTTCATGTAAAAAATTGTCGTATTTCGGTAATTTCAACCAATCACTGACGTCTATTGAGTTGAAAACAATTACGTCAGTGATTGATTGAAATTACAGAAATACGACAACTGTAACATGAAATAACTTGCAATATATAAATTTTTGTTAAGGAGGCTAAGAGAAAAAGATGTTTTATATGACGCATTCTGCCAGTATCCCAAGTTTGAAAGTGTTTCGTTAAGAAAACAAGTGGTGCCCGTCAATTCAGAAGGATCCAACAAACTTGTAACTCATTGGCAAACATGTGTTGATTGTAATGGTACTTAATTTGATAAATAAATTTTGCGCATTGTTGAAATATATTGAGATGAATTTCATGTTTCAAAACGTTGCTTACTTTTTACTCAGCCTGATATTTTATAAGCAGAGGTATGGCTGTGTGGTAAGAAGCATGCTTCCCAACCACATGGTTTCAGGTTCAGTCCCACTGCACGGCACCTTGGGCAAGTGTCTTCTACTGTAGCCTTGGGCTAATTAAAGCCTCATGAGTGAATTTAGTAGATGGAAACTGAAAGAAGCCTGTAGTGCATGTGCTTGTGCGTGTGTGTGGTTTTGTGTCTGTATATGTCAAACACCTGTGGATTCCCAGACCGGGTGTTGTGAGTGTTTATTGAGCGAAAACACCTAAAGCTCCACGAGGCTCCAGCAGGGGGTGGTGGCGAACCCTGCTGTACTCTTCCACCACAACTTTCTCTCACTCTTACTTCCTGTTTCTGTTGTGCCTGTAATTCAAAGGGTCAGCCTTGTCACACTCTGTGTCACGCTGAATATCCCCCGAGAACTACGTTAAGGGTACACGTGTCTGTGGAGTGCTCAGCCACTTGCACGTTAATCTCACGAGCAGGCTGTTCCGTTGATCGGATCAACTTGAACATCGTAAGCAACGGAGTGCCAACAACAACAATGTCAAACACCACCTTTCGACAACCGATGTTGGTGTGTTTATGTCCCCATAGCTTAATCATTCGGTAAAAACGATCGAGAAAATAAGTACCAGGCTTTCAAAAACAAAATTAGTTACTTGTGCCTACATTAGAAATTGGTTCAGGGCTTGGAAGGAGGTGGGGGATGACAGTCCGTGTTTAATACAGGTAAGTGATGTTATAGATGACACACCTGGACAGGTGTGATGTCTATAACAACAGGTGTGCGTATCACAGCCAAAGTATTGACATATTGTTTGTTATTATGATTAAAATGATTGCTATTGATGTCATTACTGTGTTTGTTGTTGTTGTTGTTGTTTAAACAAATATTTATATCATTTTTGTTTTTACAATCAATAGATGAGTTGGTGGCAAGCTTTGCATAGCACCATATAAACAGTCTGGTGATTGCAAATCAGTTTTTTTCTTGTATTATATTGTGTAACAATATTTTCGTTTCATTTTCTTTTGTCTATCTTTGGTGAGTAAGTGTTATTTACAATTTGCTTCTATTTAGAAATCAAAGGGAATCACTGCTATTCCCTTCAAACTTTGTTTTTTTTTTTTTTTGTGTGACCTTGACATCAATGTTTTGAAACTGACCTATTTTCCATTACATTTCACACAGATTCAGCACTGAGTTGCTGAAGCAGAAATATCATTATAGCAAATATTCTGCTCAATACCACAGATTTGTCATTGGTCAGTAAGTGCTATTTCCTATTTGCTCCTATCTAGAAATCAAAGGAAATCACTACCATTCCCTTGAAATATAGTTTTTCTGACCTTGACATCAATGTTTTGAAGCTGACCTATTTTCCATTACATTTCACACAGATTCGGCACTGAGTTGCTGAAGCAGAAATATCATTATAGTAAATATTCTGAACAATACCACAGATTTGCTTGTTGTCTTTGGTCAGTAACTGTTATTTCATATTTGCTTTTATGACCTTGACATCAATGTTTTGAAACTGACCTATTTTCCATTACATTTCACACAGATTCAGTACTGAGTTGCTGAAGCAGAAATATCGTTATAGCAAATATTCTGCTCAATAGCACAGATTTGCTTGTCAGTTGCTGGACCTTAGTCACTCCAGTATGTCCCTTAATGGCTGACAATATTTGGTGGGGAACATTATACCCTTGTGTTGCGAGGGATTCCTTGGGGTTTGAATAAATGTGACAAAAGCAAAGTTTGAAGGAAATATTAGCCATTTTTCATACTATTTGCTTCTATTTAGAAATCAAAGGAAATGACTAGTATTCTCCTCAAACATTGCTTTTATGACCTGGACATCAATGTTTTGAAACTGACCTATTTCCCATTACATTTCACACAGATTCAGCACTGAGTTGCTGAAGCAGAAATATCGTTATAGCAAATATTCTGCTCAATAATAGCACAGATTTGCTTGTCAGTTGCTGGACCTTAACCAATTGAGATTTTATGTCCCCTTATCAAGGTTATGCAAAATTAGTGAAATTCCAACAGAACATCTCAAAAAATTAGCGGTTACTAAATGGTAACAAAAAGAAACGCCTAAATCGAATTCAACTTAAGATATTCCGTCATTCATCCAATGGTGACATCATTGGATCATTAATTGTTTTATAAAAATAAAAATAAAAATAAAAATAAAATAAAAAGTAAATGCATTTAAGAAAAATGTCATTCAAATATTGGTGACGTCAGCGACTGATGAAATCAAAATAAGAAATAGGAAAACAAACATTTGAATTCTACGTTATGACAATTAGAAATCTACATAGAAAAATAACATAGAAATGATAACCTAAAAAAGACTGTTTTTGTCAGAGTGTAAGTATCTTGAGAGAAAAGCTGAACATTAGAAGCATCAGTTGTGGCGTGCAAGAGAGACGATTGCGCTGGTATGGACATGTGGTGAGAATGGAGGAGGATAGCTGCGTGAAAAAGTGCCACACCCTAACAGTTGAGGGAACCCGTGGAAGAGGTAGGCCCAGGAAGACCTGGGCTGAGGTGGTGAGGCAAGACCTTCGTACATTGGGCCTCACCGAGGCGATGACTACTGACCGAGACCTTTGGAAATGTGCTGTGCGTGAGAAGAGCCGGCAAGCCAAGTAAGATCGTTGCCAGTGCCCCTGGACTCGTTCTTGTGCGGGTGGCACATGAGATGCACCATTTTGAGCGTGGCCGTTGCCAGTACCGCCTGACTGGCTCCTATAGGATTTTCGAGCGAGATCGTTGCCAGTGCCCCTGGACTGGCTTGTGCGAGTGGCACATAAAAGACACCATTTCGAGCGTGGCCGTTTTCGTGCGGGTGACACGTAAAAGCACCCACTACACTCTCTGAGTGGTTGGCGTTAGGAAGGGCATCCAGCTGTAGAAACTCTGCCAAATCAGACTGGAGCCTGGTGTTGCCATCCGGTTTCACCAGTCCTCAGTCAAATCGTCCAACCCATGCTAGCATGGAAAGCGGACGTTAAACGATGATGATGATGATGATGATGATGTCACTGGATAACTAAAGAATAAAAGCTAAAGAATTCTATGTTATGCTTAAAAGAAGTTCAGATACTTTATGTCTCAATAGTTAGTTATTTATTTACTCTTTATATGAAACTTGTTATAAGAATTAACCTTCTATATTTATAAAAGTGAAATTCTGTCTGTCCGGGACCCCTGTATCTCAGTCAACATTTGCTCTACATAAACATACAAAACTTTTTTGGAATCAGTATGATCCCAGGATTGAAAATCTGCCCTTCATTTGGTTCTTGAACATTCAACATTAGGATCTGATTTAAAAGCATTTAGGTTGCTATTTCTAGCAGGTAAAGTGACCACGGGAGGTTTCAGGGTATGGACTTGTACGAAGTTTGAATTGTTTCCAAAGGAATTTTTGTCCCTTCTTCAGCTAAAACAGTCTCCAGTTCTTGTAGTGATGATGGTGGAGGATGTCGATTCATTACTTGTGTTTCTAAAATGCATCATAGATGTTCAATAATATTGAGATCTGGGGGCTTTGGTGGCCAGGTAAGATGTGCAACTTCACCAGAATGTTCTTCCTGCCATTCACTAACAACTTTAGCTGTGTGAATTAGTGCATTATCATCCTGGAAGATTGTGTTTCCCTCCGGAAACAGTCCCGTAAGCGTAGGATGAATTTGATCAGATAAAATGCTAAAATAGTCTTGACTATTAATTCTGCCATGAAGAGAAACCATTGGGCCGGCGGATTTCCAAGATATAGCCCCCCACCCCAGATCATCACACATCCTCCTCCGTGTTTAACACTTGGAAGAAGGCAGTCTGGGTCAAATGCTTCTTTTGGATGTCTCCGCACATATACTCGACCAGTGGTTGGAAATAAAGTAAAGAATGACTTGTCTGAGAAAATAGCATTCTTCCATTGTTCCAGGGACCAATTCTGTAGGTTTTTACTCCACTCTAAATGCTTTGCAATGTTTGTTTGTGAAAGTAGTGGTTTTCTGATTGCAGAACAGTTTTTGTGCAAACTGGATTCTCGAGGTGGTCATTAAGCTCTGCAGTAATTTTGGGAGCTGTACTTTTGCGATCCTTTTAAACAATTCGCGTAAGAGTCCGACAGTTCTTATCTGAAATTTTGGTTTTCTTCCAGAGTTTTGTTTCGATGAGGAGGTTTTTTCCCCTCTTTCTCAAAGACTGTCATCACTTACGAAACAGTAATTCTTGATACACCAAACATTTTGGCTGTTTTCGTTACGCTAGCACCTGCCATACGAGCACCAACAATTTGACCTCTTTGAAAGTCCGTTAGATCTCTCAGTTTAATGAATTTTAATTACCTTTTTCTGATGATATCCAAAAAGCAGCATCAATTTTAGCAAAACATATTAAGCAACACTAACAACTAATCAAAAAACAAAAATAAACGGTTTTATATATATTTTGATGGTTTTATTTATATATTTTGACAGTTTTATATATATTTCAAAATCATGATGCTATGATGCTTCCATTATTTTGTCCAACTCCTGTATATGTATATACATATATATATATAATGTACTATATTATATAAATATATGTTGCCAGTACCGCCTGACTGGCCTTCGTGCCGGTGACACGTAAAAGCACCCACTACACTCTCTGAGTGGTTGGCGTTAGGAAGGGCATCCAGCTGTAGAAACTCTGCCAAATCAGATTGGAGCCTGGTGTTGCCATCCGGTTGCACCAGTCCTCAGTCAAATCGTCCAACCCATACTAGCATGGAAAGCGGACGTTAAACGATGATGATGATGATGATGATGATATGTTGCCAGTCCCGCCTGACTGGCCTTCGTGCCGGTGGCATGTAAAAGCACCCACTACACTCTCAGAGTGGTTGGCGTTAGGAAGGGCATCCGGCTGTAGAAACTCTGCCAAATCAGATTGGAGCCTGGTGTTGCCATCCGGTTTCACCAGTCCTCAGTCAAATCGTCCAACCCATGCCAGCATGGAAAGCGGACGTTAAACGACGATGATGATGATGATGATGATGATGATATTCTCACACATCATCATCATTTAACATCTGTTTTCCATGTTGGCATGGGTTGGGTGGTTTGACAGGAGCTGGTAAGAACTGCTCAGGCTCCAATTGTCTGTTTTAGCCTGGTTTCTATCACTGGGTGCCTTTCCCTAACACCAACCACCTTACCGTGTGTGCTGGGTGCTTTTTACCTGGCACTGACTGACCCCTGCAAGAGAAAGACTTCACAGCAAAGATAGGGAGAAGGATAAGCATGGGGGTCCTTTAGGGTGTACATGTTTTTGTATGTTTTGAAAATTAATATTTCGTTCATATCTTTGAAAATGTTTATTGTTTTGTGTTCCAAATTTGTTTAATGTTTGCATGTGTAATATATTTTATTCAGTATAAATTTCATTTGATTTCCTTCAACATTATCAGAGTAATGGCAATTTTACTGAAATTTAGATGTGTTCATACTTCTGTAAGATACAGTGAGCCTGGTGTAGCCATCCGGTTTCACCAGTCCTCAGTCAAATCGTCCAACCCATGCTAGCATGGAAAGCGGACGTTATATGATGATGATGATGATGATATATATATATATATATATATATATATATATATATATATATATATATATATACACTCTCAGAGTGGTTGGCGTTAGGAAGGGCATCCAGCCGTAGAAACTCTGCCAAATTAGATTGGAGCCTGGTGTAGCCATCTGGTTTCACCAGTCCTCAGTCAAATCGTCCAACCCATGCTAGCATGGAAAGCGGACGTTAAACGATGATGATGATGATATATATATATATATATATATATATATATATATGTTTATAAGTGTTTGTGTATATATAAGTGTGTGTATATCTGTGTGTGTGTGCATGTGATTGATTTTCTCCTTGTTTTTTTCTTTTAATTTAGTGTCTGTAAACAAAACAGCAGCCTAGCTATTAGACACAGGTGCTATCTCATACTGGCAGGCAATCACGAAAGCACGTCCAGGCTTATGTAAACGAAAAGACGGTCATGATTATGTCCATCCTGTTTCATTGCTTGGAAGACTGGCAGATTATTACCTTGCTTGGAAACGGGCAAGAGTTGGCATCAGGCGGCACATCTGGCCGTAGAAAAATCTGCTTCAATGGATCTGTGTCTGATGCATGCAAGCAAGAAGAAGACATTAAAACAATGTGTAAGATGATACAATGTATGTATGTATGTCTTTATGTATGTATGGATGAATGGATGTCTTTGTGTATGCATGGATGTACATAGTTATGTATGTATGTATGTATGTATGGATGGATGGATACTTGTATGTATGTATGGATGTACATAGTTATGTATGTAGGGTTTTCGAGCGAGATCGTTGCCAGTGCCCCTGGGCTAGCTCTTGTGCGGGTGGCACATAAAAGACACCATTTCGAGCGTGGTCGTTTTCGTGCGGGTGACACGTAAAAGCACCCACTACACTCCCTGAGTGGTTGGCGTTAGGAAGGGCATCCAGCTGTAGAAACTCTGCCAAATTAGATTGGAGCCTGGTGTTGCCATCCGGTTTCACCAGTCCTCAGTCAAACCGTCCAACCCATGCTAGCATGGAAAGCGGACGTTAAACGACGATGATGATGATGATGATGATGATGTATGTATGTATGTATGTATGTGTCTTCTGTTTTTTAATTAGTGGTTGGCGTTAGGAAGGGCATCCAGCTGTAGAAACTCTGCCAAATCAGATTGGAGCCTGGTATAGCCTTCTGGTTTCACCAGTCCTCAGTCAAACCGTCCAACCCATGCTAGTATTGAGGTCGATTCATTCGACTAAAAGTTCTACAAAGCAGTGTTCCAGCATGGCCGCAGTCTAATGACTAGAACAGATAAAAATAAAATCGTATGTATTCCCGTGTAGAGAACACAAATTTGCAAATGTTTTCTGAAAATTCCCCCCAAAATAAAAAATATATATGATGGATTATACGGGGTGCTTAAACCAGAATTCCGCCCCTGGCTCATCATAGTCTGCGATGACCAATCTAATCTTCTGGAGAGGAAAAGGAAACTAAAGAAACGACAGATCTTGGTAACTAGTTACTCTTTTCTGTGACGTCGACATTATTGCCGTCTTAGTTTAATGACGTCATCTGTTTAAGTCGTCATCTCGGAGGTCGCGTCTGGTTACGAGGAACAACAACGGGAAGCATGTACGTTCCGGAATTGCGTCTGTCGCAGCAACTCAAAAGCTATTTACAAGAATCTTTACACAGTGACCACCTGGAGAAATCGGTCAAGCATGAACTGGACAAATTGCTCCAAGAATCGGGCTCCCGCAAAGATCGGGGCGACAACATCGCCGTTGTTCCTCTGAAACTGGTGAAGATTTCCTTAGAAGCTTTGAATAAAGGTAAATATTTATAAAAACAAACAAACAAACACATTCTTATCGAGTCTTTAATGAGTGAAACTTTCTGTCTGTATACAACGTGTCTCTATATGCATGACTGTATAGTAAGAGGTTTGCTTGCCTCCGATCACATGGTCACTAGATCGGGCAGGTGTCTACTATCGCTCTGGGCCGACCAAAGTCTGGTGAGTGGACCTGGAGACGAAATTGAAACAAGCCCGTTGAGCAAAGTGTCTTCTGCTATAGCCTCGGGCTGACCAAAGCCTTGTGAGTAGATTTGCTATACGGAAACTGAAAAAAGTCTGTCGTATATATATAAGACCCGGAGCCTAGTGCTAACACGAAAGTGTTAATGACAATTAGCCAAAACACAAGTCAGTGTCTGGGAATCGAAACGGCGATCCTATGGCCGCAAGTCCGCTGCCCTAACCATATATGTGTGTGTATGCGTGCGTGCCTTTGTGTTTGTCCCCCACCACCGCTTGACAACCGGTGTTGGTGTGTTTAGGTCTCGGGTAAAACCCTGTAGTTATGCCGGTTCGGTAAATAAAAGCGATCGATGAAATAAGTACCAGACTTAAAAATAAATCTAATCGATTTTTTTTCTCTCACGAAACTTTTCAAGGCGGTGCCCCAGCATGGCGCCGCAGTCAAATGATTGAAACAAGTAAAAGATACAAAAAATGATTATATATATATATATATATATATATATATATATATATATATATATGACTACGAAAGATAGCCTTCCGTATGATCTGTGAGAATAACAAACAAACCGGCATTCGAATTAAGAAAGTGGTGACAACTAAGGGAGGTAACTGAATTCTCGTTTCTTAAAGACGGGTGGTTCTTCCCCAAAGTTATATACACACACACACACATAAATATGTGGAAGGCATTGAGTGGTCGTAAGTTGTAAAAATAACAGCTAAATCACCCTTAAATCACACAAAAGAATTTAAAAAAAATTTTTTTATTTGCATCTGTAGAACACAAATTCGTAAAAGTTTCCAGAAAATTCCCCAAAATAAAGTTATGGGGGTGCCCATACCAGAATTTCCGCCCACGAAGGGCGAGATGAGCATTAACTACCTATACTTTTTATTGTAGGGCTGCTGGATTGTCACTGACCGAGGGTTAAACAGCAACAGCTTCACCCAGTATAAACATCACGTGATGAAAACAGGAAGAAGCGGGTGTTTAACGAGGGGAGATAATCTAAGAGCAACTTCCGGAGGGCGTACATTTTTGATTTAGTCATGTTTCACCGCGACATTGTCTCGGTTTCTGTTTGTGGGAACCAGAAAATAAGAAAGGAAAATCAAGCATGTTACGACTGCTTGCTGGCCTGCTGGAAGTGTTAAGTAGCTGATTGATATATTTCTAGCTTTTTTTCACGTACCGATTGTCTGTTTTTGGGCGATCAGAAACCAGTTTGTTTATCTCCGAGGGACGGTTACTTGTTTACGTGTAGGAAAAAAAAAAAAAAAAGAAAGAAAGAATAATAATAATAATAATAACAATCAGAACCATGTCGAAAGTTGGCGAAGCCGAGTTTAGTGTGACGACGTTTTTTGCCTCTTGTCATCCGAACGACAAATGCGGTGCGAACGGTCTGCCCTTAACACCCAACTCCATCAAGATTCTCGGCAAATTCCAGTATTTGACTACGCTGGGACATCCCAGCCTCTGCAAGTACATACATGTGTCTCGCGGCAAACACGAACGGCTGATTGTTGTCGCCGAACACTACAAAAACAACTTGGCTCAGCGAATGAAAGAACGATTACCGACGAACGAAGCAGACTTGCTGAAAATGGCGTTTGACATCATCGAAGGGCTGGACTATCTGAGTAAGAAAAACATTATTGTTAAAAACCTGTGTCCCGATACTATTCTATTCGATAATGAAGGCAATGTGAAAATTTCAAAGTACGGTATGAACTATATGACCGAATGGGGACAGAACGTTGCCTACCCACTCGGCCTGGTCCGCTATATGGCACCCGAAGTCATCTGTTGCGGCCCCGTAGTGGTCGATGAATTCAGTAACGCTGTCGTGCAGCTTAATTTAGGACCGAAAGTCGATATTTGGTCCCTGGGTCTTGTCCTGCTGGAGGCATTTGTTGGTCGTCAACTATGGGCGACAGCGACTTTACAGCAGACCATCAGTAAAGTTTTGGCTTTCGTCAATTCTGAATACGAGCCCATGGATATAATCCTGAAAGACAACAAATTGGAAGATGTTGTGAAGACACTCTCTCCCGAGACAGTCGACATGTTAAAAAAATGCCTGACCGCGAGCCCCACCAATCGCTTGTCCTCTTCGGAATTGCTTCAGCATAAAGCTTTTGCATCGAAAATACCCCGGGAAGTTCCTTACCTGAATGGTATTCAGTTTTTTTCCAGTAAAATCGACTTGAAGCATTTGGAGCTCCCCACCGAGGGTCAGATCGCATTGATGAAAAAAGTCGACAACCTCTCTCAACGGACGATGGAAGAAGTGTATTACCTGTGGAGACTGGCTGGGGGTGACCTTGAGTCTGTTCTTAAGCGGGCTGGCTTGATCAAATCAAGACCGCCGGTTACTCTTTTACCTTGCTTTATTTTGAACACTGGCGAATGGTTTGGTCAAAAGCGCGACCAGTCTGAACTTTTGGACAACACCATGATAGCGTTGTCACAGGAACAGCTTAGAAATAGACTGAAGGATATTGGTGATGCGTTCTACTACCCCTTATTAGAAGATGAGAAAGAGATGCTCAGAGGTCTACCGACGTCTCCCAGCAGTGGTGACCTCTCTCAGGCAGCTACGTTACCCCTTATCATTCGAGAAAAAGACGTTGAGTACCAGTTTCACCGTATTATTCTGTACGAACGCTTGCTGTTGGGCTATCCATTCAAAAAAGCCCACATCTGGAGAGAAGCCAGGGTCGACACGCCACCTTTGTACCGAGCTCAGGTGTGGGCGGCACTGCTTGAGGTTGAAGGCGACATCCAAGTTCGTTACGATTCCATTGATAAAGAAACCCCTACACCAACTGACCGACAAATTGAAGTAGATATACCACGTTGTCATCAGTATCACGAGTTACTGTCATCACCTGAAGCTCACAAAAAATTCAAGCGAATTTTAAAAGCCTGGATCATCAGCCATTCCGAGTACGTCTATTGGCAAGGACTTGATTCCTTGTGTGCTCCATTCTTGGCTCTGAATTTCAATAACGAAGCTCTGGCTTTTGCATGCCTGGATGCTTTTATACCAAAATACCTGAATAAATTTTTCCTGAAGGATAACTCACCTGTCATCCAGGAATATCTAGCTGTATTCTCCCATTTGGTTGCCTATCATGATCCCGAATTAAGTAACCATCTTGATGCTATTGGCTTTATCCCGGATCTGTATGCGATTCCTTGGTTCTTGACAATGTATGCCCATGTATTTCCTCTGCACAAAATTGTTCATCTCTGGGACACGTTGTTGCTTGGCAACTCGTCTTTTCCGTTGTGTATTGGTGTTGCTATCTTACACCAGCTCCGTGATAGACTTCTGGCATATGGCTTTAACGATTGCATCCTCCTCTTCTCCGACATGCCAGAAATTGATATTGAAAAATGCGTCCAAGATTCCATCAAAATTTTCTGCAGCACACCAAAAAGTGCAACGTTCCGTCAGCATGCACACGTGTCCAAAAAGTCCGTGTGGCCACACTCTCGGACAAGCACCTCCTATTACACCAAAGATTACAACAACCAGCAGACCAATGAACTCTCAAAAGACAACATTCCAATCGAAGAACTGAAACTCGAGAAGTGTCCAAGAATATCAGCTGAAGACTTGATAGACCTCGGGGAACTGAGAACGGCTTCAGTTTCGAGGAGTCCAACTGCAAAACCCAAACTACTGATTATCGACATAAGATCCGCAGAAGACTTCAAGCGGGGCACCGTACCAGGGAGCATTAATATTCCTTTCCACAATGCTTTCAATGCCGACGGAACCCTCATGTCGACCCAAATGGCACAGATCCTCACCAATCATCGACTGCAGGTCAAAGTGGTAATCGGCACCCTTACAAAGACAATGTCGGAGTTTGCCAATTCCCTCGTTGCTCTCGGCTGCCCGCGTGTTTCTACGTTGCATCATGGAATTGATGTGCTAAAACCTACCGGGCTGTTAACAGTGCCACCTGCAGATATTTAAAAAAATCACCAACGCTATGATGGGGGTATGACAGAATCGGTAGATCATTGTACAGAATAACTCCTCTAGTATTTAAATCCAAACTCTTACAATCGGAGTTCTAAACCCATAGAGGTTTAACTTTTCCTTTCATCCCTTTAGAGGGTCGATAAAGTAAAGTGACAAAAGATTGGGACAGATTTCTACATCCTGGATATGAATACAAGACAAACATTATTTATATTCTTTCGTTATTGTTGTTGTTTCCAGATGTTTTGATATTTTGAAAAATCTAATGAAAATTTGGAATTTTATTTTTGTTTTTGTTGTTTATTTGTTGTCTTTCACTTATTTTCAGTCATTAGTCTGCAGCCATGCTGGGGCACCACCTTGAAGAATTTTTTTTCCTTTTAAATCTAGTACTTATTCTATCAGTCTGTTTTGTCAAACTATGAAAGTTATGGGGACGTAAACACACCAGCATCGGTTGACAAACGATGTTTGCGGGGGGACAAACATAGACACACAAACATACACACATGCACATACATATACATGACAGGCTTCTTTCAGTTTCCATCTACCAAATCCATTCACAAGGCTTTGATCAGCTTGAATCGTTTATCTGGATGTTTTGCGTTCTTGTCCCATTTTATAGTCTTTATATATATATATATATATAGTTGGAATTTACAAAAAAACAAAAGATGAAGACAGGTGTATAAGCAACAAACAGGTGTATTACATTATTTACATTCGACGGATATTTGTCCTCATCTTGTTTGTTGTTAACACACCGTTTCGGCTGATATACCCTCCAGCCTCCATCAGGTGTCTTGGGGGAAATTTCTAACTGGGGTTCTCATTCCTAAGGTATTTTTCGATGTTATTATTATTATTATTATTCAGGTCACTGCCTGGAATCAAACTACGATTTCACTGAGCTTGATGTCTTCTCAGGCACAGCAAATCGCCAACAGTTTCAGTCTCTTGTCATTGCCTCTGTGAAACGTGTGAACCAAAAGTCTGAAAACAAGCAAGAACACTGAGGATAAACTTACAAAAATGCTTAGTGTGGGCATCGGTAATACATGTGATACGCAAAGTATATTTCCCTGGTGTCCATACATCATGTATGATATGCATTCCCAATTTTTTCAACCACCAGAGTAACTTGGAACTTATGAAAAGAAAGCTTTATATTATTCAGATTGTATGAAACGTGGGCTGGCTAAAAGTTTGAAAACAAGCATGGACATTTAGGACACTGCTGAAAATGCTTTGGATGGGCAAATGGTTAAATCTTTTGATCATGAATGCGTCATCTTGGGGAAACAAACAATGGAGGTACAATAATTACAATGGAATTCATTACAGTAATTTTAATAAATCATGGTCATTGGTATCTTCATCATTTTAACATCTGCTTTTCCATGCTTGTATGGGTTGGATGGTGGAGGCGCAGTGGCCCAGTGGTTAGGGCAGCGGACTCGCGGTCATAGGATTGCAGTTTCGATTCCCAGACCGGGCGTTGTGAGTGTTTATTGAGCAAATCGACCCCAGGACTTATTCTTTGTAAGCCTAGTACTTATTCTATCAGTCTCTTTTGCCGAACCGCTAAGTTACAGGGACGTAAACACACCAGCATCGGTTGTCAAGCGATGTTGGGGGGACAAACACAGACACCCAAACATATACATATATATATATATATATACATATATACGACGGGCTTCTTTCAGTTTCCGTCTACCAAATCCACTCACAAGGCTTTGGTCGGCCCGAGGCTATAGTAGAAGACATTTGCCCAAGGTGCCACACAGTGTGATTGAACCCAGAACCATGTGGTTATAAACACACACACACACACACACATATATATCAGGTGGGCTTCTTTCAGTTTCCATCTACCATATCAGAGAGCTTTGGTCAGCCCAAGATTATAATAGAAGACACTTGCCCTAGGTGTCACAAAGTGGGACTGAACCTAGAACCATGTGGTTGGGAAACGAACTTCTTACCACAAGCCATGCCTCTTTTTTTTTTTTTCACCTTTCTCCTCGTGTTTCATTTTGACTTTTCAGAGAGAACAGAACCTCTTTATATTCACGAAATGATAACAGACTCTGAATTACATTTACAGAAATATGAACCTCCTCAAAGGGTAAGCCTTTTTGATACTGATGTTGTTTAGCCCCAGGTAAATCGTGCTCGAATCGAGAATCTGATCAAAGGTAGTTCTCTTGTGACCATCATCATCATTTAACATCCGTTTTTCATGCTGGCATGGGTTGGACGGTTTGACCAGCTGAAGGACCGTCCAGGCTCCATTTCTGCTTTCGCATGGATTCTACAGTTGAGTGCCTTTCCTAATGCCAACCACTTCACAGAGTGTACAGGGTGTTTTTAAACACAGCGCCGACACGGGTGCGTCTACTTGGTACTGGCACAGGTGCTTTTTACGTGGTACCAGCACCCATGAACCCACGAGATTTGGAACACTCAGCTGAAGAGAGATGCAGGAGACATGCCTGTATACAAGGATGGCCACATATTTACTTCGCTTGACACATCTTCCCAAGCACAGCAAACCGCCAGGAGTCTCAGTCCCCTGCCATCCCCTCTGTGAGGCCCAACACCTGAAGATCCTTTCTCACCACTTTGTCCCACGTCTTCCTGGGGCTCCCCCTTTCTCACATCCCCTCCACAATTAGAGCTCGGCACTTCTTGATGCAACTGTTTTCATGCATACAAATGGTAGCGCAACGGCCCAGTGGTTAGGGCAGCAGACTCGCGGTCGTAGGATCGCGGTTTCGATTCCCAGATCGGGTGTTGTGTGTGTTTATTGAGCGAAAACACCTAAAAAGCTCCATGTGGCTCCAGCAGGGCATGGTGGCGAACCCTGCTGTACTCTTCCACCACAACTTTCTCTCACTCTTTACTTCCTGTTTCTGTTGTGCCTGTAATTCAAAGGGTTAGCCTTGTCACACACTGTGTCACGCTGAATATCCCCCGAGAACTACGTTAAGGGTACACGTGTCTGTGGAGTGCTCAGCCACTTGCACGTTAATTCCACGAGCAGGCTGTTCCGTTGATCAGATCAACTGGAAACCTTCGACGTTGTCGTAAGCGACCGAGTGTCAGCAACATGCTGTATCTTCAATGTTACTTTTGGTAGTCCCTGGTATAAGTCAGCGTTTGTTGCATGACTCTTCCAGGAGACGTTCAAAGTGCCATTCAAAGCATCCTCGTATAACAACCATCCGACTGCTTCTGCAATGCTTTAGCGAGCATCCATCCTGTTTC
Source organism: Octopus bimaculoides (assembly GCF_046866305.1). Lineage (NCBI taxonomy): Eukaryota > Metazoa > Mollusca > Cephalopoda > Octopoda > Octopodidae > Octopus > Octopus bimaculoides. The sequence goes on along the minus strand of NC_142957.1, from coordinate 9,645,971 downwards.
GGGCCCCGTATGGAAGAACAGACTCACTCCACTGTTTGCCAGAAAAAACCCCACTTTCAGTTTCCTTGCCGACTTTGAACTCCATACTTTTCTCTAGTTACTGGATATTTTTACTTTCAGTTTTACTTTGTTGCGGCTTATTGTCTGTCTCTTTGTCTGTCTGTCTGTGTGTCTAGAGTGCAGAGCTGGAGGTCAGAATTCAAAGACTGAAGAGAGAGGCGGAAAACAGTGAATACAAACAAATGACACGAAATGTCAACAGAACTGTAAGTATCTCTAATACTCCGTGTCTATGTCTCTTTCTACCAGTAATGTGTGTGTGTGTGTTTGTTTTTGTGTGTATATCATTCAGTGGAGGCGCAGTGGTTTGGGCAGCGGACTTGCGGTCATAGGATCGCGGTTTCGATTCCCAGACCGGGCGTTGTGAGTGTTTATTGAGCAAAAACACCTAAAAGCTCCACGAGGCTCCGGCAGGGGATGGTGGTGACCTCTGCTGTACTCTTCCACCACAACTTTCTCTCACTCTTTCTTCCTGTTTCTGTTGTGCCTGTAATTCAAAGGGGTCAGCCTTGTCACACACTGTGTCACGCTGAATATCCCTGTGTACTACGTTAAGAGTACATGTGTCTGTGGAGTGCTCAGCCACTTGCACGTTAATTTCACAGGGGATGGTGGCGAACCCTGCTGTACTCTTCCACCACAACTTTCTCTCACTCTTTCTTCCTGTTTCTGTTGTGCCTGTAATTCAAAGGGTCAGCCTTGTCACACTGTGTCACACTGAATATCCCCCGTGTACTACATTAAGGGTACATGTGTCTGTGGAGTGCTCAGCCACTTGCATGTTAATTTCACGAGCAGGCTGTTCCGTTGATTGGATCAACTGGAACCCTCGTGGTCGTAACCGAACTGGCTCCTGTCCGAGTGGCACGTAAAATACACCATTTTGAGCGTGGCCTTTGCCAGTACCGCCTGACTGGCCTTCGTGCCGGTGGCACGTAAAAGCACCCACTACACTCTCGGAGTGGTTGGCGTTAGGAAGGGAAATCCAGCTGTAGAAACTCTGCCAGATCAGATTGGAGCCTGGTGTAGCCATCCGGTTTCACCAGTCCTCAGTCAAATCGTCCGACCCATGCTAGCATGGAAAGCGGACGTTAAACGATGATGATGATGATGGAGCCTGGTGTAGCCATCCGGTTTCACCAGTCCTTAGTCAAATCATCCAACCCATGCTAGCATGGAAAGCGGACGTTAAACGATGATGATGATGATGATGATGGAGCCTGGTGTAGCCATCTGGTTTCACCAGTCCTCAGTCAAATCGTCCAACCCGTGCTAGCATGGAAAGCGGACGTTAAACGATGAGGATGAGTGAGTGAGAGGGAGAGAGAAAAGAGATTATCTCATAAGCCTTATCTAACTCCCCACCCATATATCTTCTTAACTGTGTGTATATTTGTTTTATTTCAGAAAAAAATTGTGGATGGAAACGTTGGCAAGGAATGTGAGTGTTTCAATACATATATTTGACAATGTATTTTTTGATGGCTGTGTGGTAAGCAGTCTGCTTTGCAATGATTGGTTTTGGGGGTTTAACCCTTTCGGTACCGACCAGTGGCATGTAAAAGCATCCATTACACTCTCAGAGTGGTTAGCAGTTAGCATTAAGAAGGGCATCCAGCTGTAGAAACCATACCAAATCAGACTGGAGTGTGGTGCAGCCTTCCAACTTTCCAGCCCTGGTCAAATCGTCTAACCCGTCCCAACATGGACAATGGACGTTAAATGATGATGATATGCGATGCATATATAGGGGTTCTGTAATGTCTCTCGGATATAATGCAAGTTGTTAGAGTTAATCACAAGCAATTAGTAAGAAGCATAAGGGTTACTTCGGGTGAGCGATCCCACCATAATTCTTCCCCTTACAGTATCCCAACATCAATAATTCATCACTTTTATTCTCCTCTTAACTTACAGCGTATTGTCATGTCCTATCTTTTTTATTTCAGTGAAAGCCATGAACCTTCAGATAATCGCTGTTGTGAATTTTGTCCTCACTGTTGGCGGTGCTTTTGCCTTCGGTTACAAAGCTGCAGAAGCCAGTATGGAGGAACCAGACATTGCCATTGTAAGTTACTGCACAGTTGCAAATGTTCATTTGAATCGTTTTCATTTTTATAGTTTTTTTTTGCGTTCATGCAGCTTATGTGTGTGTCTGTATGTATTTGTGAGTGTTCCGTGTGTGCCACACACTCTCTGTTGAAGGAAACTGGGATCTATTTTAAAACGGGGCCACATTTTTCATTAATGTTTTACGTAGTGTTTTTGGTACGGAAAGACTTTCAAACTTCGTATACTTATCTATTTTGACAGAAAAATATTTTTGTATTCAAATTTATTTCATGTAAAAAATTGTCTTATTTCGATAATTTCAACCAATCACTGACAAGTATTCAGTTGTTTACATTTACTCCTTTGGCTGATTAAGCGATGTAAAGCGTATTTAATCTCCATACCTTCGTTTTATTTGCTTTAACCCTAACCCCAACCCTAGGGTTAGGGTTAATTGTTTCAGAATCGTTTGTTTATGTAGTCGGCACTTAATGTATATCGGCTGAATGGATGTCAGTGATTGGTTGAAATTACAGAAATACGACAACTTTAACATGGAATAACTTAGGGATTTCTTTTTTTTTTTAAGAAGACTAAGAGAAAAAGATGTTTTATATGACACATTCTACCAGTGTTCCAAGTTTCAAAGTGTTTCGTTAATGAAAAATGTGGCCCCCGTTTTAAAAAAGATCCGGAAACTGTGGAAGAGGTAGACCCAGAAAGACATGGGATGAGGTGGTGATGCATGACCTTTGACCATTGGGCCTCACAGAGGCATTGACAGGAGATCAAGACCTTTGGAGAAGACCTGGCAACTAAATTGAGATTGCAGCCATGGCCAATGCCAGTGATGCATGTCCAGCCCATTTAAGAGGACCCTTGATGCGTCAGGTGATACGATATGCTTGAAAAGACCTGTTGAGTCAAGTAAAACCAAAATCGTATCTGTGGCCAGTGCCCCCTGACTGGCAACGATCTCGCTCGAATGTCTTATCACGTGCCAGGAAGGCGACGTTGGTACCAGAATGATGAAATTAAATGTTTGTAAAATATTGTGTTAGGAACATTGATAATTAATAATTTTGCAATTCTTTAATTAGATCCTTAATTAACTCGTTACTGTTTCCTCTTGTTTATTTCAGCAAATGTCTGTTGGGATCCTATTAGGCACTGTGGTGTTTTTTGCTGATCTCTATTTCCTGGTCAAGAGGACCATGTGAAGTATGATTTACCGTGGAGTGTCACGAGGATCACTGGAGCGATCAGACAAAAGTACCTTGTGGTGTTCGTTCAAGCCCTGTTTGCCTTCTCAGTCCAAATTCCACTGGGATTGATAAAATGAAGTACCAGCTAAATAGTGAGGCTGATAGAATCAGCTAACACTATCCGTCAGATTTGTGGACCTTCTGCCCATCTTATGAGCTGTTGATTAATAATATAATGGGTTGGTAAAATCAGTAAAATGTAGGACAAAATGCCTTTTTTTTAAATTTTTTCTTTTTTGTGTGCAGGGTGGATAAAATAAAGTACCATTGAAGTACTGAGGCCAGTATGAGCAGCTAACCCCCCCATCTGCCAAATTTCTGGCCCTCAGCCTAAAATAGAAACAATTATTATTGTCATCATCATCAGCAGCATCACCACCATCATCATCATCATCATCATCATCATCATCGTCGTCGTCGTCATCATTCGACATTTGATAGTTTCAGGCAAATTTCTGCAGCATCACCTACAACAGCTCCATGTTGCAGAGGTGTGTGCAACATTGTGTTTTTTTTTTTGTTTTTGTTTTTGTTGGGGGTGTTGTCGGGAGTACAAGAACTTCCCGATAACTGTATTGCATCAGTTTGTTTTTTTTTGATTTTTTTGTTATGGTGGGGTTTGGTTTAAGTCTTATTGACCTTGGCAGAATTTGAACTCAGAGAACGTGAAACCAAATGAAATGCTGCTAAGCATTTCGATGAGTGTGCTAAAGAAAAATGGTTTGATTTTTAATGGAAAACATTTGAACTTATATGCACATAAAACCAAAAAAAGCACAAATGTTTTTAGCTGCTGAGAGATGTAATTTTTATGATTAAAACTAAATTCAAAATTTAAATTTCGTCATATATTTATTTCTTAACTGTGGCGCAGGAGTGGCTGTGTGGTAAGTAGCTTGCTTACCAACCACATGGTTCCGGGTTCAGTCCCACTGCGTGGCACCTTGGGCAAGTGTCTTCTACTATAGCCTCGGGCCGACCAAAGCCTTGTGAGTGGATTTGGTAGACGGAAACTGAAAGAAGCCCGTCGTATATATGTGTATATGTATATATATATATGTATGTGTGTTTTTGTGTCTGTGTTTGTCCCCCCACCATCACTTGACAACCGATGCTGGTGTGTTTACGTCCCCGTAACTTAGAGGTTCGGCAAAAAGAGACCGATAGAATAAGTACTAGGCTTACAAAAGAATAAGACCTGGCGTCGATTAGCTCAACTAAAGGCGGTGCTCCAGCATGGCCGCAGTCAAATGACTGAAACAAGTAAAAGAGTAAAAGAGTTCTGTCATAAAATAAAGCAAATAACTGCTGATGTGTCCCTGATTATTCTCAACATTTTGTGTTTGAAGGATCTTTTTTAAAACAGGGGCCACATTTTTCATTAACGAAACACTTTGAAACTTGGAACACTGGTAGAATGTGTCATATAAAACATCTTTTTCTCTTAGTCTTCTTAAAAAAAAAAGAAATCCATAAGTTATTCCATGTTAAAGTTGTCGTATTTCTGTAATTTCAACCAATCACTGACGTCCATTCAGTCGATATACATTAAGTGCCGACTACATAAACAAACGATTCTGAAAAAAATTAACCCTAACCCTAACCCTAACCCTAGGGTTAGGGTTAGGGTTAGGGTTAAAGCAAATTTAAAATGAAAAAAGCAAATAAAACGAAGGTATGGAGATTAAATACGCTTTACATCGCTTAATCAGCCAAAGGAGTAAATGTAAACAACTGAATACATTTGGTGATTGGTACCAAAAACACTACGTAAAACATTAATGAAAAATGTGGCCCCCGTTTTAAAATAGATCCTGTTTGAATTTGGAACCTGGTGACATGTGCTTTGGTTTTTTTCCCTTTTCGTGAACCAGGATGGCAACAACAAATGGTAGGAAATGTTCACAATAGACCAAATATTCATCAACGCCATATAATTGTTGTAGCATATTGTTTCACTGACAGCAATTAGAGATAACGAGTTCCAGCCAATTCTTCACGGAGAGAAAACTCCTCCAGCATTGGAGTAGACTCTTCCAGCAATGCAGTAGACTCCATTGGAGTAGACTCTTCCAGCAATGGAGTAATGGAAGCAAACAACTGGAAGTTTATGTGAAACCGACCACAGAGATTGAAGGTAGAACTTTACAACAGCCTAGTTGATCCTTTAAATCAGTGGTTCTGAACCTTTTTTTTTTTTTTTTTTTATCTCTGGACCCCTTAGATAACTATTTTTTCTGGTGCTTCTCCTCGCCCCCCAGCTATTCTATGTTTAAAAACTAGTTTTATAGAAACTTCTTTCAAAATTCCTATTCTGACAGTGCCAGCGGTTCGACAAAGGAATCCGAAAGAATAAGTGCCACGTTTAGATTAAAAGAAAAAAAAAATTGTTGTCGAATTTGTTCAACTAAACTCTACAAGGCTGTGCCCCAGCATGGCCGCAGTCCAATGACAGAAATAAGTAAAAGATAAATAAATAAATAAGCAATTAAGTCCCAAGTTTAATAAAAAAACACGAAGTGTTACGTTTCGGAAATGTCGCGGCATGTTCCGACGAAAAACGAAACGAAACGAAACGAAACGAATGGTTCCAGCAGACAATTGCTATCCCATGATCCGTTGCGTGAGCGGCGATTTATGGCCGTGTGTTGAGTAAAACGTTTAGATTATGAAGAAAACTTGGGGAATTATGTAGGTTTTATCGGCGATTGCAGTTGGATTTTGCGGTTAATTGGTAGCGCAGATGACTGCGATGTCTATAGGAGTGCGGCGGTGTGTCAGTGGTGGTGGTGTATTGACCGGCTAATTGTAATTACGGTACCGTCACATCGTCCCATCTGTCAACATAGACACACACATTATATACATCTACACATAAATATATACAGATACATATACACACACATTATATACATTACACGGCGGTGCATCAGCATGGCCGCAGCTCCGAGCTGAAACTATAAACAACATAATCTACATATAAATATATACAGATACATAGCTGTATATATATATATATATATATATATATATGTATACACAAATACATACATCCACACACATAGAGGCACACACAAACGCACTCTCAAACACAAATATACAAACGTAGTTATACATATACATACATAGATACGATCACAAATATTGACATCTCACAGAGACAACACGCATACATTATACGTATATATATCCATATGATATTATATACACACATACAAAACGAACATATATATACTACAACTATAAGGTGACAGTTCTCGCCCATCAATCCATCCAACCACACCCATGGCTCTAGCTCGACCCCCGGGCAAAGAATTTGACCACAACTGGCCGGAGAGTGCCGAATGTTTAACCCTAGACTTCGGGCCCTTTGAGTCAGTCCATTGCTGGAAACAGATGCCAGAATGCGCCGTGTTTGTCGGAGCAAGGTCAGTAATTTTACATTTTTTAATTTTTTTAATTGTTGTTTAAACTTCAGGGTCGCCCTGATCGCGTAGGGCTATGATAACTGAAAGCAAATCCAGCCATGGCTCTCCTGTCTCTCCCACCGTTATTGTATATCTCGCACTGACTCATTACATACCTGCACAAATGTGCCCCCTCCACCTCCGATTTTGCTTCCGGCGGAATTCTACAGGGTATCCACAAAGTCTGGGGTACATGGAGTAAAAGAAAAAAAATCATAACATAAACAATTAAATATAAGAAATAATAATTTCTTAAAGTATGTGTTAATCCCCAAGTACCCAGATTTGTGGACACCCTGTAGTTTAAGCACCCCAACTTTAATTTTGGAACTTTCAGAAAACTTTTGCGAATTTGTTCTCTATACACGGGAATTCATATGATTATGAAAAAAATTGTGTGTGTGTGTAATTTAAGGGAGATTTAGGTGTTGTTTTTAGCACATCTCACGACCACCTGATACCTTCCTCGTTTCTTTGTCACTCTGACATTCATTGATTTTCAATATCTTTCTCCCCATTGCTAGAATTTAAGTAAAAAATTCGTACTGTCCTTATCTTAAACTCTGATTAACAGCAAAAATTCGTAAAAGAGTGGAAATTTTAGGTCTTGGATGGGAGATGTATTTAAAAAAATTATGAATGAAACTTATTTTCGTAACCGTATGAATTTCCGTGTGTAGAACACAAATTCGCAAAACTTTTCTGAACATTCCGAAACTTAGGTGGAGTTTTCGGATCAGTAGGCCCACAAAAGTTGGATTCTTCTTCGTTTTGACAGGAATTTTTACAATTTTTTTATTTTATGACAGACTTCGTAAGATGTGTTTCTAGCACATCCTACGACCACCTTGGCGATCTTTCGGTAAAGGCCGATATTTCGGACTCGTATCGAAAGATCGCCAAAAAGGACTTTTAATGTGATTAACAATAAGAATTGAAACTGCACAGCGCATCAATTTATAATCTCTATCTCACACACACACACACTCGACAGGCTTCCGCACAGTTTCTGTCTACATATCTCGCTCACTTCGGTCGTTGATCAGTCCGAAGTTAGGTAAATTTCCTATTTGACGTTCGTAAAATCGAGTTTGTTTCAGTTTCAATTTCATTTCAACTCGATTAACATGTCTCGTGGACGCCCTGTTTGTTGCTCATCGTTTCATTGTGAATCGCGACGAAATAACTTACAGATCAGCAGATAATCAATGAAAGGCGTATATCTCCGACACAGGTTCGATCCTTGTCAGATTCAGCGACTTATGTCAGCCATTGAGAGACATGCTCAACGGTTAAGGTCAAACAGCTGAGAAGCAAATCTGTGGTATTGAGCAGAATATTTACTGTAGCCCATCTTTTTATACCAAGACAAAACAATGTACATGATAACACTTCCAATCAGTTAAGATCAGAAGCCATGAGAGCCACTGCCTGGTACTGCATCAGGGCATTAGCAAATCTGTGGTATTGAACAGAATATTTGCTGTAACCCATCTTTTTGTACCAAGACAAAACAATGTACATGATAACACTTCCAATCAGTTAAGATCAGAAACCATGAGTGCTACTGCCTGGTGTTGCATCTTTCCTCTCTCCAATTTCAGGCTTTATGCCTATAATAGAAAGGATTATTATTATTATTATCGTTATTATTATTATTATTATTATTATTATTATTATTATTATTATTATTATTATTATTATTATCCATTTCTTTAGATCTTGGTCCATTACATCATGTTTGACGAGTTCTTGAAAGGTAAAGCTGGAATTTAATTCAAGGGAGAATTTATTTCCCCGTTCACCGGCTGTTCACAAGGGAAACAACCACATCAACAGATGTGGGAGCTTCTATGTGGTTATCCGACCTGCTAGAAATAGCAGCCAAATCTCCCTCTACCGTCTTCATTGTTGCCAATGAGTGAACCTTTATGTGTTCGATCAGTGCCTAGAAATAGCAGTAAAATCAGTTATTTTACAGATTAACACCCGCACGATCTTCACTAGAGTGTTTAGGGTCAGGTTTAGGGTTACGGTTAGGGTTTTAGGGTTTGGGTTAGGGAATTCTGTCCCTAACCGTAACCCTAACCCCCTAGTAAAGATCGTGCAGGTGTTTATCTGAAAAATTACCGTGTAAAATCTCCCTTTTATTACACTCTACCGTCTTAAATAAGAAAAGGACATTACAAAACATACAGTCACCAAAAGTAGAGGAGATGGTCACGACTGGAGTGTTTTGATCATTGATGTTTTTATCGAATCTGGGTTAACCTGGAGCTGAACAACCTATGAATACAGATGTATCTACGTTGTTGGTCTCACCTTGCTATAAATAGGAACTAAATGTTGCTCATAGTTGCACCCTACAAATATATATTGGGATATTAAGACTGTTTGAGCCATAACTCAAAAAGGCTGTTTAATATTATAGCGAGCAGTTTTAACTTAAATATGAACCTTTCAAAATAAGTTGTGTATCTCAGAACTCAAGTTGTCTCATGGTGGGTTGATGTCAAAAGAATTAAATAACCTTTTAGAACTATTAGAAATTCTTCAGATGGAAGATCGTCTCTTAAATTATGTACTCTTTACTCTTTTACTTTTTTACTTGTTTCAGTCATTTTGACAGCGGCCATGCTGAATCACTGCCTTCAGTCGAGCAAATCGACCCCAGGACTTATTCTTTGGAAGTCTAGTATTTATTCTATCGGTCTCTCTTTTGCCGAACCGCTAAGTTACGAGGACGTAAACACACCAGCATCGGCTGTCAAGCGATGTTGGGGGGTGGGACAAACACAGTGACACACAAACATATACACACACATACATATACATATATATATATATATAAATATACATATATACGACGGGCTTCTTTCAGTTTCCGTCTACCAAATCCACTCACAAGGCTTTGGTCGGCCCGAGGCTATAGTAGAAGACACTTGCCCAAGGTTTCATGCAGCGGGACTGAACCTGGAACCATGTGGTTGGTAGCAAGCTACTTACCACACAGCCACTCCTACGCCTATATAAGAACTTTAAATACTGTTCCTCTTGATTTCTGACTTATTTTGTCTTCTTTATTTTTCCAGACGGAGCAAACACACTGTTGTGGCCTTCAATGAAGCTATTTATGTCTTTGGTGGAGATAACGGGTTAGTAATGCTATTTATTCCCTGTTAAATATTTTGATATATTCCTCTCTAGGCAACACACACTTGATTACTGCTGTTTTTACCAGGCCTTGAGACAACCCTTCCTCACATGTAATAAGTCTGCCTCCAGTTGTAAAAACCCTGCAAAAACAGACACAGAAGTCTACTACAGTCTTCTGCCTGGCCAGTTCCTATCAAACTGTCCAACCCATGGCAGCATGGAGGGCAGACATTAAACATTTATGATGATGATGATGATGATACCTTGTTTCAATGTTTCATTGATGTGCTTGTTTATTTATAGAATGACTATGTAGGATTGGTATGAGAGGTCAGATCTTACCAATTTGAGCATAAAGCAGGGAGAATATTTGGATGGCCTGTGGCCTGTTTTAAATGCTAAAAGTTAATGATACTTCCCTGGGTTTTCAATCTTTCTTATTTCTCTATTGCCCACAGGGGGCTAAATATAGAGGGTGACAAACAAGGACAGACAAAGTGATTAAGTCGATTACATCGACCCCAGTGCGTAACTGGTACTTAATTTATCGACCCTGAAAAGATGAAAGGCAAAGTCGACCTCGGCGGAATTTGAACTCAGAACGTAACGGCAGACGAAGTACCGCTAAGCATTTCGCCCGGCGTGCTAACGGTTCTGCCAGCTCACCACTTTTTTCAATCTTTCTGACTGTCATTTCTATCTGTTTTTGCCATTTTATCTTCAGGAAAACCATGCTGAATGATCTCCTCAGGTTCGATGTAAAGGATAAGTCTTGGGGAAGGTAAGTGTTTCACATTGATTTTTTTTTTTCAGTTTGGACATTTTACATAGGATTGGACAAGAGACAGAGAGACGGGTTGAGATTGTATATCTCTGACATGTGCATTCTGTTATGTAATCAACACCATAAACTTCACATATGTCTTTGAGAGCCTCAGCAGCTTTCTTGCATTTACAGAAGTAAAAAAGTAAAATATGGCCCAAATGTTTGTTTTTACACTCCATGTTAAAATTGACACTGAACCAACAGCTGTAAACAGAATTATGTGCAATTTGCTTAAAAAATAAGCTAAAAGTAACAGCTATCTAATGTCGAAAGGAAAAGAATCCTAACGTTGACAAAAGTTATTCAAAAAAATTGTAACTCTATTTGTGAAAAACGAAATTACTTTCTTGCCAACCCAATATATATTTATGTATATTTATGGTGCAGGCGTGGTCATGGCACAGGTGTGGCTATGGTGAAGGCATGGTTATGACGCAGGTGTGGCTATGTGGTGGTTAAAAAGTGTTTCCCAATCACATGGTTCTGGGATCAGTCACACTTTGTGGCACCTTGGGCAAGTGTCTTCTACTATAGCCTCAAGCTGACCAAAGCCTTGTGAGTGGATTTGAGAGACAGAAACTGAAAGAAGCACATCATATATATTCCTTTATTCTTTTACATGTTTCAGTGATTTGTCTGCAGCCATGCTGGAGCACTGCCTTTAGTCGAACAAACTGACCCCAGGACTTATTCTTTGTAAGCCTAGTACTTATTCTATCGATCTCTTCTACTGAACCACTAAGTTACAGGGGCATAAACACATCAGCATCAGTTGTCAAGCGATGTGAGGGGACAAACACAGACACACAAACACACACACACACACACACACAAATATGCGCACACACAGTTCTCTATGGAGTGCCCCGTGCATGCATGTCGGTCTAGGCTATTCTGCTGATGATAGTTGGCCTCGCAAAATAACTTGTTTTGCTAAAATAACTTGAAACCTGGTTCGGAATATAGATGGTAAATGTTTTTATTTTCCATTCCTTTTCGAAATTATCCCTAATTTTGTGGTGTAGATAACTTTGGCTGCTCTTTCTAGCGGGTTAGATGTCCTTTTATGGGCATCTCTAATGTGTATTAAATGTACACTGTATTTTATATATATATATATATATATATATATATATATATATATATATATATATATACATAAAATATATAGTTTTAAGGAAAATAACCAAGTTTCAAGAACTCACCGATGAAAATCCACTATCACATATAGAAAAATTAACAATTAAAAGCACAATAAATGAGTATAATATAAAGTAAAGTAAATATCATAAGATAAATATAATATAATATAATAAAAAGATTATATATATATATATATATTTTATATATATTTTATCTATAAAGCTCAATTTAATTTTAATTTTTTATAAATTGATTTTAATTGAGTTTTTACCTGTAATTTTGGATTTTCTCCCTATTATATATATATATAAACAGGCTTCTTTCAATTTCTGGCTATCAAATCCACTGACAAGACTTTGGTCAGTGTGAGGCTATAGTAGAAGCCACTTGCCCAAAGTGCCACACAGTGGGACTGAACCCGGAACCATGTGGTTGGGAAGCAAGCCTCTTACCACACAGCCATGCCTGTGCCATTACAATATATGTATGTATATATCTGTGTGTGTGCGTTTTTTTTTTTGTCTGTGTTCCCCACCACTGCTCGACAACCAGTGTTGGTGTGTTTACATCCCCCGTAACATAGGAGTTTGACAAAAGAAAGCGGTAGACTAAATACTAGGCTTTAAAAAAAAAAAGAGTCCTGGAGCTGATTTGTTTGGCTAAAAGTTGCTCAAGGCAGTGCCCCAGCATGGCCACACTCAAATGACTGAAACAAGTAAAAGGTAACTGCATTCTGCCAGAAACACTCTCTGTCTTTCTCTTTCTCTCTCTCTGTTACTCTATCTCTCTCTCTCTCTCTCTAACACACACAAAATTATTCAGTTATTTTCTGTCCCTTTGCAGTAATCACCCGATTTAACAGCTTTTATTATACCCCCATCTTTTCTGTCCCTTCCAGGGCCTTTACTACTGGAACACCTCCTCTCCAGCGCTATCATCACTCCACTGTTGTTTATGACCAAAGCATGTTTGTCTTCGGTAAAGTATTACTTATTTCTTATTCCTTTACTACTCACAGGGGGGCTAAACACAGAGGGGACAAACAAGGACAGACAAACGGATTAAGTCGATTATATCAACCCCAGTGCGTAACTGGTACTTATTTAATCGACCCCAAAAGGATGAAAGGCATCTGTCATCTCAGCCACTTTGCCTCCGTCAGGTCCAACGCTCGGAAGGTACTCAACCACTTTGCCCCTGTAAGGCGCAACGTTCAAAGGTTGATTGATGTATGTATGTATGTATGTATGTATGTATGTATGTATGTATGTATGTATAGGTTGATTTTTTTTTTAAATACATATATATACATGCACATGAAAGATAATTTGAAATATATTTTTTGATATCTTTTCAGGTGGTTATACAGGGGACATCCATTCTAATTCCAACTTGACCAACAAAAATGACCTCTTTGAGTACAAATTCACCACTGGACAATGGCTCAAATGGAAATTCGAAGGACAGTAAGTAGGCATTATCATAACTCTTGCCTTGCCGTGTCTCCCTTTCTGGACTGCTTTGACTTCACTACCATTTCTAGCAATGAGAAAGGACCATGTCCTGTCCAAAGCACATTACATACATTATATTTGGTTGCGTGGTAAGAACCGTGCTACCCAACCACATGGGTTCCAGGTTCAGTCCCACTGCACGGCACCTTGGCCAAGTGTCTTATATTGTAATCTTGGTTCAACCAAAACCTTGTGAGTGGATTTGATAGATGGAAACTAAAAGAAGCCTATGATGTGCTCCCCTCCTCTCTTTTCTACTCAGGTAGCTAAGTATCTCCTCTATAGTAAGACAACTGTCTCTGTCCCTCTATCATACAAGGGAAGTGGCACACAAACACTTCCCTTGGTTCTACTCCCTTTCCCAGCTGAGAGGAACCCCACTGATGTTGGTGCCATGTAGAAATCTTCCCACTACTCTCTTTATAGTGGTTGGCATTAGAAAAGTCATTGAGCTGTTGAAACCATGCCGAAACAGACAATGGAACCAGTGCAGCTCTTCAACTTACCAGCTTCTTATTTCTTTATTGCCCACAAGGGGCTAAACATAGAGGGGACAAACAGAGACAGACAAAGGGATTAAGTCGATTACATTGACCCCAGTGCATAACTGGTACTTAATTTATCGACCCCGAAAGGATGAAAGGCAAAGTCGACCTCGGCGGAATTTGAACTCAGAACGTAGCGGGAGACGAAATACCGCTAAGCATTTCGTCCGGCGTGCTAACGTTTCTGCCAGCTCGCCGCTTTACCAGCTTCTGTCAAACCATAGAACCCATGCCAGCATGGAAGATGGACATTAATAATGAAGACCCCTATCTCTGTCCCTCTGTTATACCCTAACTGCTCTGCTGGCGTAAAACCACTTCTTGTGATTCCGTGTGCCCTATGATGAACAAAAATTAACAGCAAGTTAGGCGTAGGAGTGGCTGTGTGGTAAGTACCTTGCTTACTAACCACATGGTTCCAGGTTCAATCCCACTGCGTGGCATCTTGGGCAAGTGTCTTCTACTAGTGGATTTGGTAGAAGGAAACTGAAAGAAGCCCGTCATATATATGTATATGTATATATATATATATGTGTGTGTGTGTGTATGTGTGTCTGTGTTTGCCCCCTCCAACATCGCTTGACAACCGATGCTGGTGTGTTTACGTCCCCGTAACTTAGCAGTTCGGCAAAAGAGACTGATAGAATAAGTACTAGGCTTCCAAAGAATAAGTCCTGGGGTCGATTTGCTCGACTAAAGGCGGTGTTCCAGCATGGCCACAGTCAAACGACTGAAACAAGGAAAAGAATAAAAGAGCAATCAGAAAGCTGTAAAAAAAAAGGTAATGCTTAGACATCGGAAAATTCTGGAATTTTCTCCTGTTGTTAATGGTGTTTTGTGGATCGATTCTTCTATTGCAGGATGCCAGTGGCCAGAGCCGCGCATGGTGCCGCCGTCTATGACCAGAAGCTCTGGATCTTTGCTGGTTACGACGGTAATGCCAGGCTAAATGACATGTGGACTATTTCTCTAGAAGGGGACTGTAAGCAATGGCTTCAGGTAAGGGCCCGCATTTCTTGATTCTGTTCTTCATGCCATTGTTGTTGTTGTTGTTCCCTATGGAACTATGCAGGACAAATAGAGAGCCAAATGGTGTTCTTTTCTGTTTGGCTCGCACTTTTCAATGCCTTAAATTTTGTTCCAATTGATTTCAGATTTGGTGTATTAATGTAGTTTTTTATGCTAATTATGAAAATGAGTGAAAGCGCATGGCTCAGAGGTTACAACCACCACCACAGCAACAACTGCCATCACTATGACCATCACAACCAACACCACCTCCATCACCACTGTGACTAATACCACCACACCACTATCACTACCACCACCACAACAACAACAACCATTGCCACTATCATCATCATCACCACCACTACTATCACCGTTCGACCTACACTACCTCTATCACCACTGCAACCAATACCGCCACCACCACCACCATAACAATAACAACCGCTATCACAACCACCACCACCACCACCATAACAATAGCAACCGCTATCACAACCACCACCACCACCACCACCACCACTACCACTGTGACTGACACCACCGCCATCACAACTACCACCACCACCACCACCACCATTGCAACCAACAGCACTTCCATGACCAACACCACCATATAGAAGCAAGTGATGGATGTAGACACATGCCCACACACACACACACACACACACACACACATCCTAAATCCACTCAAATCTTTGGTCGATGCAGGTTTACTGGAAGAAGTCACTTTCCTAAGGTGCCATGTAGTGGAATTGAACCCAAATCCACATGATTGGGAAGCGAACTTCTCGATCGCACAACAACACACACACTCCCGCACACACATTCAGACACACACACGCAACTCTGTATAGGTTTCTGTTTTGTGTTATTTAATCCTTTAGTATTTAAACCGGCCATATCCGGCCAAAATGTTTAATCTGTTCTATGTTCAAACTGACCAGATCCAGGCTCTCACACCTATTGTTTGTTGACACTCCGTCGCTTACGACGTCGAGGGTTCCATTTGATCCGATCAACGGAACAGCCTGCTGCGCGTGAAATTAACGTGCAAGTGGCTGAGCACTCCACAGACACGTGTACCCTTAACGTGGTTCTCGGGGATATTCAGCGTGACACAGCGTGTGACAAGGCTGACCCTTTGAATTACAGGCACAACAGAAACAGGAAGTAAAGAGTGAGAGAAAGTTGTGGTGAAAGAGTACAG
This sequence comes from Octopus bimaculoides, assembly GCF_046866305.1. NCBI lineage: Eukaryota > Metazoa > Mollusca > Cephalopoda > Octopoda > Octopodidae > Octopus > Octopus bimaculoides. The sequence goes on along the minus strand of NC_142957.1, from coordinate 9,629,725 downwards.
CAGGGTTCGCCACCATCCCCTGCCGGAGCCTTGTGGAGCTTTTAGGTGTTTTCGCTCAATAAACACTCACAACGCCCGGACTGGGAATCGAAACCGCGAACCTGTGACCGTGAGTCCGCTACCCTAACCACTGGACCATTGCGCCTCCTCTCACACCTATAATACAATGTTATTCTACATTAACTATTTACACCATCAAGATCTTGAAGATATGAGATAATCCATGATTAATTCAAATCAATGTGAATCAATAAGCATGTTATGTTTGTTAGAATAATCTGAACACTAAAGGGTTAACCCTGTCTTGTGTTTACAGGTCAACCAAACTGGGAACATCCCGCCAACCTGCTGTAACTTTGCCCTAGCTGTGGCCAGGGACTCAATGTTTGTCTTCTCAGGACAAAGTGGAGCCAAAATCACCAACAATCTTTTCCAGTTTAGATTTGATCAGAACCAGTAAGTTCGTTGTCTTACTAATCTCTCTCTCTCCCTGTTTTGTTGTTGTTGTTGTTTAGCTACAGGTCAGGCCCCCTCGTCCCAAAAAAAAAAAAAAAAAAAAGAGACATGCTCTAGCATGGCCACAGTCAAATGACTGAAACAAGTAAAAGAGTAAAAGATATATATACGGTGGGCTTCTTTCAGTTTCCGTCTACCAAATCCACTCACAAGGCTTTTGCTGGCCCAAGGCTTATAGTAGAAAACACTTGCCCAAGGTGCCACGCAGTGGGACTGAACCCAGAACCATGTGGTTGATAAGCAAGCTACTTACCACACAGCCATGCCCGTGCCTGCACTAGTGCAGTTTTTTCATGTGCGCACCACATTTGACATGGGGTGCAATGAATAAGCAATTGTATACCTACCTAATGAATGTCAAACTCACTGGTTAATTAATATCAAATCAATGTTTAATTACTATGTAAATGATTGTTAATAACTGTTTCATTCCTGTTGTTGTCAGGTGGACGATTATCTCAACGGAACACATCCTTCGGGGAGCACCCCCTCCACCAGAGAAGCGGTATGGCCACACCATGGTTGCTTATGATCGTCACCTTTATGTCTTTGGTGGCGCCACTGGACAAACACTACCGAATGACCTTCATTGGTGAGTAAAAGAAGTTGTGGGTACCATCCTGTCAGTTTTCTAGCATTGAAATCTTTTTGACTCACCCTCGTATATTGTCTGCATGTATGTATATTATTTGTCTATATGTATGTATGTTATTCTATGATGATGTCTGCCTGTTACACCATTTCTCTCTCTCTCTCTCTTTCTAGTTTTGATTTGGATTCCCAAACCTGGTCAGTGATAGAACCTTCCAGAGATAGTCAGGTAAAACCACAATAGATCTGTTGTTGTTGTTGTTTAACCCCAGGCTAAGTCTGATTGAGGCAGACTTATAATCAAAGCTATTTCCTTGGCTTTTTTTATTTTAATGTCAGAGACTATGTTATTTCGGTGCAATCGGATGAATAATACTCGAGTTATAAGCGCACAAAAAAACAGACAGACAGAACCGGATTTATATATTAGATTTGCCATTTCCGATGCGGAGACCTAGCACTCCCGGAATATACACCCCTGAAATACATAACTTGCTTCTAACTTCTTTAATCATAAATCTTCCAGAATAACATATGTGATATTTGTCATCAACGTGCAAAACTATATCAAAAGTAGATTTTTTTTTTGGAAAATTTTCAGATTAAAATTTGTGGTTGGAAGACAACGAAAAAGATCCAATTCCTTTTTTCATGTGAATCACTAAGACCCTAAAAATGTGTGTGAAAGGATGTGAATGAGTAACTCTGAGACAGACAGGGGTCTCGTTCAGGGGAATTTTTATGATCTTGCTCATTTAATACGCCATGCGTGATGAGTAAATCAACCTTGTATGTCTTGGGGGGGGGGATCTCCTGACAGTAATGCCTTGGTGGGGGCTGAAGGTGATAAGGATGATTGTAAGGGACTGTACCCTTGCTCCACGCCACCTAAGTTTGTGGCCATGCACCGATTCACCTCCCCCCCTCATATTTGTTGTTGTTGTTGTTGTTGTTACTTTTTTCTCACAGAGATGGGTTTTGATGCTTCTTGTTGCAGGTACCGACTGGACGCTTGTTTCACGCTGCTGCCGTTGTTGCAGATGCAATGTATATATTTGGTGGCACAGTGGACAATAATGTCCGCAGTGGAGAGATATACAGATTCCAGGTAAGGGATAAACATGTACACACACACACACACACATGCATGCATATGCACACATTGACCTCAGTATATTTTATAAGTTTTACATTAAAATCCAGTAAAATAATTTTGAGAGTATACCTTTATAGGATGATCTAGTGGGAGATGGAGGATATGTCCATACCAGCACATGCCACGGATAGCTATGAGGTAGGAGGCTATGGGCTGGTGCATGCGCACGCACATTTCTTTGTTGGAAACACGATGGTATCGTCTGATGTTCTTAATGGTTCTCAGGCCTGCTGTCAAAGCTATCAATCCTCATTACCAGGTGTCTTTAAGAGGGGCCACGTTTCTACTCGTTAAAGGAGAATTGAGAAGACCAATGCATTGTAGATGTGGAGCTTTTTGTCTTCTGGGCGATTGAGCAATGGCACCAGCAGGACTTCCGTAGTGGCAGGCCCCCACACCAGATGGCTGGACGTGATTGGGGAAGGTCTCCAAAGGCTCACTGTCACCTTGGAGGATGCAGCGAGGCTAGTATGGGATTGCCAGCAATGGCAAGCACTGGTGGACCTTGTTGGCTCTGCACATGATTCACATCTGGGACCACTAATTTGGAATGAGCCAAGCCCCGTCAAACAAGGGCATGAAGCCAGCTAGCCAACCAACCAAAATTATTTTGAACTCACAAGTTTTAAACTTTGCTATTAAAAGGTGAAAATTATTTTTAAAGAATGGACCCTTTTTTTTTTCCCCTCCTCTTTTTGCAGTTCTCCAGTTACCCAAAGTGTACTCTTCATGAAGATTATGAACGTCTGCTGGAAAGTCGTCAGTTCTGTGATGTTTCCTTCATCGTGGGATCGGTAAGGACAGAGAGAATGTGTGTGTGTGTGTGTGTGTGTGTTCCGATAAGGTCAGTTAATGTGTGTGTGTGTTAGTGTTCTAATGATATAAAGTGTGTGAAGGCACATTGTTCAGTGGTTAGATCATCCAGCTTACAACTGTGCGATTGTGAGTTCAATTCCCAGACCAGGCTTGTGTGTTGTGTAAGGATGAAAGGCAAAGTTGACCTCAGCAGAATTTGAACTCAGAATGTAGCGGTGGACGAAATACTGCTAAGCATTTCTTTCGACACACTAATGTTTCTGTCAGCTCTCCGCCTTAATAATAATAATAGTTGCTTCCTCTACATTTTACCAGAATATTCTGTTGTTTTCTGAGATATGTCTTTCATAAATTTAAAATGATTTAACTTATGTTGATCAGTTAATTGGCCAGCAGTAATTCATATTGACCAGTCAATTATATAACATTATCATTATGACCAATGAATCGTAATATTGTCAAATGTGTTGACCAATTGACCATGTTAATATATGTTGACTGATGAGCCATAATATTGCCAATGTGTATTGGCTGGTCAGCTGTGCTTCATGTTTACCTGTCAAGTATAACACTATCATAACATCTTGACCAGTCAATCATAATGTTGTCAATTTGTGTTGACCAGTTGACTGGTCGTCTGTAATATTGTCAATATATATTAACTGGTAAGGCAGTAAGCTGGCAGAAACGTTAGCACACCACGCTAAACGCTTAGCAGCATTTTGGTCATCTTTATGTTCTGAGTTCAAATTCCGCCGAGGTCAACTTTGCCTTGCATCCTTTCAGGATCAATGAAATAGGGACCAGCTAAAAACTGAGGACTTGCCTTCTCCCTAAACTTGTTGGTCTTGTGCCCTAATTTGAAACCAATGTATAGTGAATGGTCAACTGTGCCTTTTTTTTTCTCTTTTTTTTCAGGAAAAGGTAGAGATTCCAGCTCATATAGCTTTGGTGGCCGCCCGTTCTCCCCTGTTGAAAATAAAGATTAAAAGGGCCCGGACCCAATTGGTAAGTCCACTACACTTTGGTCACTTCAGGGGTTTGATTTTTTTTTATGAGACACTTAACAATGTAGGATATATATATATATATATATATATATCGTACATGCAGCACAGAATTTTGTCAGTGAACAGGTCGCGGTCTCAAAGCGACGAAAATATTTTGACAAATTAAATTTAAATGTTGAAGTGAATCTAACGGATTTTGTGTGTTATTTTAAATGGCTTATAAACACCTTCCACGCTGCAATTGTTTGTTTATATGTATATATATATATATATATATATATATATATATATATAAATTCAATAATAGGACGTCCAGCCATCTGGTGTGGGGCCTGCCACTACGGAAGTCCTGCTGGTGCCATTGCTCAATCGCCCAGAAGACAATTTATCAAGTAGCTAGCGTGAAAAAAACCTCATAAGGGAAAAAATCCATCATTTCGGTGTTCGTTTGGTATGTTGATTCACTGTTTATTTCTATTTTTCTTGACCATATTATACTGACGAGTAGAAGTTGTATAATACTACAATAACTACGAAATCATGATCTATAATTCAGTCTGTTTTTAAGGGGTTGGCTTTGAGAGTTGCATTTCCTCGCATTCGGTAAAAATGTGCTTTTTATGGTAGTCTGACCTTAGAGTCCCTCATGGCGTGAGGCGTTATTCTATAGTAATGCCCTTATATAAATATAAATATATATATATATAAAAGTAAATATGTGAAGTACTATTACTGTTAAAAACAGTAATAATGAGGTGGCTAGCAAAACTTCTTCTACCTATACAGGAATAATATAAATTATTTGAAGAAAAGAAGGGTAAAGATACCACTTGCTAAAAATCAATTTGATTGGGTTTAAGATATATTTCAAATGTCCACTTGCTTCCTTTTTAACTTTGACTCCCTTTTAAGCTCGTTTTAAAGTTTGTGGCCGATTTTGTGTCTTTTTCCAGATGCAGGAGATAACAGCTGTTGATGCTGCCAAATATCAAACAGATGACACCCAGGTATGTATCATTGTCATCATCATCACCATCACCATCACACCACCACTTCCACCACCACCTCTAGCTCCAGCACAACTACCACCACCACCATCATCATCATCATCATAATGTCTGTTGTATTGCCTCTGCTGGGATTTCTTTTGCTATAGAAAATCTCTGAGTAATAAATGTTTAGTTTTAAAGTTAATTACTTGTGGAAATCTGCATTGTGGCTGTGTGACAAGAAGTTTGCTTCCCAACCACATGGTTCTGGGTTCAGTCCCACTGCTTGACACCCTAGGCAAGTGTCTTCTACTATATGGCCTCGGGCTAACCAAAGCACTTGTAAGTGGATTTGGTTGACAGAAACTTAAGGAAGAAGTCCATCATATATATGTGTATATATATATATATATATATATATATATATATACAATTAAACCTTGGGAGAGGCATTATGCCGGTAATAAACACACGCACTGGTTCAGTCCTTTATTAATTTATATAGTTTTTTGTTAAATTATTTCATTGCACTCTTGCAATCTCTTCAGTAACTTGTCTCTCCACTTCCATTTATTTTGAATGTATGATCCACATCAAGAATCTTGCACACGAAATACACATACGAAATATATATATATGTATATATATATATATCATCATCATCATCATCATCATCATTTAACGTCCGCTTTCCATGCTAGCATGGGTTGGACGATTTGACTGAGGACTGGTGAAACCAGATGGCTACACCAGGCTCCAATCTGATTTGGCAGAGTTTCTACAGCTGGATGCCCTTCCTAACGCCAACCACTCATTATATATATAATGTTGACCAGTAAAGTGGACATTTAATGTGCTAGAAATAGACCACATGTTGTGTCCACTTTACTGGTCAACTTTATATATATAAAAATATACTTTGATCCCCTTAGATCTCAGATATTTTTTCTGAATCTCTCGGATTCTTTCAATGTGCTAGCTTCCTGGTAATAAATCGATATTAATTAATATCTGATTTTTACCCTATGTTTTAATTCAATTATATATATATATATATGTATATATATATATATATATATATATATATATATATATATTATATATATATATATATATATATATATATTTTTTTTTTTTTTATATATATAATGTTGACCAGTAAAGTGGACATTTAATGTGCTAGAAATAGACCACATGTTGTGTCCACTTTACTGGTCAACTTTATATATATAAAAATATACTTTGATCCCCTTAGATCTCAGATATTTTTTCTGAATCTCTCGGATTCTTTCAATGTGCTAGCTTCCTGGTAATAAATCGATATTAATTAATATCTGATTTTTCCCCTATGTTTTAATTCGATTATATATATATGTATATATATGTATATATATATATATATATATATATATATATATATATATATTTTTTTTTTTTTATATATATAATGTTGACCAGTAAAGTGGACATTTAATGTGCTAGAAATAGACCACATGTTGTGTCCACTTTACTGGTCAACTTTATATATATAAAAATATACCTTAATCCACTAAGATCTCAGATATTTTTTCTGAATCTCTCGGATTCTTTCAATGTGCTAGCTTCCTGGTAATAAATCGATATTAATTAATATCTGATTTTTACCCTATGTTTTAATTCGATTATATCATCATCATCATCATCATCATCATCATCATCATCATCATCATCGTTTAACGTCCGCTTTCCATGCTAGCATGGGTTGGACGATTTGACTGAGGACTGGTGAAACCAGATGGCAACACCAGGCTCCAGTCTGATTTGGCAGAATATATACATATATATATATACACTCTTTTCTCTTTTACTCGTTTACTTGTTTCAGTCATCTCGTAGCTTTAAGATTTTGATGATGTGATTCTTTATTTTTAGAATGGCGTTGCCGGGTAGGTGTGAGAGGCTGGATTGGTCAGTTTGAGTATAAAACTGGTAGAATATTTCGGCTGGATATGACCGGTTTAAATGCTAAACGGTTAAATATTTTGCATATTGTAGAAACATAAACAATTTATTGTACTTAAATTTTAACAACAAAATCTTATATAGACCCCCCCAAGGGCCATATGGAACCTGGTTGAGTACAACTGGCTAGTGTCAGACTGCCCCCCCCCCCTTTTCTCTCACTCACATACACACACACACACACACAAAATGTTAGGCTTGTTATTTAACAAAATCTCAGACTTGATATCTCTCTCTTCTCTTTCAGCAACAGTTGCCTCTCTGCAGTAAGGAAATGGCTGGGAAACTCAAGGTTTCCGTCCCTGATGCTAACCCAAAAGCCTTTGAGATGGTTCTGTCCTACATTTACACTGACCGCATCCACCCGACACAGAAAGGTCAGTAGCAACCCCCAACTACAAACTCACATTCCATTTATATATATATATATATATATATATATAAAATTTATTAATAAGGGTAGAAATTGATATTAATCAATTAAAACCAGTGGTCTAGCATATTAAAAAAAAATCCGAAGATTAAAATTATATTACATACAAAAATAAGAGGAATGACCAGCAAAAGTGGACTCCTATATGCTAGAAATAGATGCCGAATCATCTAGCCATGAAAAATATGTTCTCAGTAAAAATTTAGCGACACAACAGACTGTAAACATATGAGAACATATTTTTCGTGGTTAGATGATTTGGCATCTATTTCTAGCATATAGAAGTCCACTTTTGCTGGTCATTCCTCTTATTTTTGGATATATATATATATATATAACCCTGAGCCAACCAATGCCTTGTGAGGGATTTTAATAATAATAATAATGATAAAAATTAATTCTGGTTTTATTGGCCACAAGGGCTAATATAAATTAAAAACATGTAAGGACAAACACAGGATGAAATGTACAAAGGGTTTTGCGAAAAAGAAAGGCCCATGTAAACATTAAAATAACAGCAAAAAAATATAACAAGTAAAACTCCCAATAGGGGGAGGCACTTTGAAAGGTTACTCATTGTAAAAACCCATAAAAGCCTATTTTGGCACAAGGCCAGCAATTTCGGAGGAGGTGGGTAAAATGATTGCATTGACCCCAGTACATAACTGGTACTTATTTTTATTGATTCTGAAAGGATAAAAAGCAGAGTCAACCCTGGCGGAACTTGAACTTAAAATGTAAAGACAGATGAAATGTCACTCAGCATTTTTGCCCGGCATGCTAACGATTCTGCCAGCTCTCTGCCTTAACCCTTTAGCATTTAAACCGGCCATATCCGGCCAAAAGTATTCTGCCTGTTTTATACTCAAACTGGCCAGATCTAGTCTCTCACACCAATCCTACAATATCGTTTTAAAAATTAACAGCTACCTCATCAAAATCTCATAGCTACGAGTTAATGTACGATTAGTTCAAAACAATGTGGATAAAAAAAGCATTAACTTTGGCAGAATAATGTGAACACGAAAGGGTTAAATCTGTGTGTTTATATTGGGGTATATATTGTTGTTACAGGTCAAGAGCCAACAAGCAATGAAGTAATTCTGTTGATGATGGATGTTTACCGGCTTTCTGTACAGGTGAGTGTTGTTGTTATTGTTGTTGAATATATATTTTAACATGTGTAAGAGGTTGATAGTTGCAATAGAGACATTAGTCTCTCTTTCTATCACCTTTCAACAAAATTATATATGAAGAAACAGTAGAACAATTAACAACATAATGAAAATAAGTTTTATTTTTGGTGATGCTTGGTTTTACAAATCCTGTGTTATTCAGCCTGGCAGCCGCTGGTTAACTTGTAATCAGCATTGGAAGGTTAAAGGCTTTGTTGAGGCATCTGAGAGGAGCAAGTTGTTGCCACGTCGAAGTTATAGCGCTCAAGAGTGCTTCGTTGAGGAGCAAGGTGTTGCCACGTCGAAGGTATCATGCTGAAGAGAGTTAGAAAACGAAAGAAGCGCTTTAAGTACTGGTTTTACTACGAATGTGCACTCGAGGGGCTTCCGGGAAGGCAAGTCCCTTGCGCATGCGTAGATAGATTGTACTTCCTTAATGGCGGCCATAATTTCGCGCCACTACAAAATTACCACAGTTACCAACACTACCACCAACACCACTACATACAATGCCACCACAACTACAATCAGCAACAACAACATCATCTCCACTACAACCAGCACCAACAACAACACAAACAACACCAACACCACCTTCACCACCACCAACACCACTACAACCACCAACAGCAAGGACATCACCTCCGCTACAACCAGCACCAACAACAACACAAACAACACCATCACCAACACCCCCACCAACACCGTCACCCACCCCACCAACTTCACCGCTTCCACAACCACTGACAACTATGTATCATCTCTCTCTCTCTCTCTCTCTCTCTCTCTCCCCTCTCCGCTTTCAGTTCAACATGACCAGACTGGAGCAACTATGTATCCACTACCTGGAAGCATGTATTGGGCATAAGAATGTTCTGGTAGCTTTACAGAATTCTGCAGCATTGAAACTGGACTTCATCAAGGTAGGGAACACCTTTCACCTCTCTCAATAATCTTTTCTAATCTGGGCACAAGGCCCGAAATTTTTGGGGAGGGGGGGCCAGTCGATTAGACCAGGGCTTTTCAAACTGTGGTCTGCGGACCACAGGGGGTCCACAAGGACAAGACAGGGGGTCCGTAGACAGCAAATGCTTTTTATGGGCAATTTGATTTTATATATGTTTTTTAATCGAAATCTTTTAATTGACAATAAACCTATTTGTTAAATACTGTTAAATAAATAAATGTAAAAATATATGTTATTTTAAGCAAATATTTATGTTTAAATTTCATAAGCGTTTATAAGGGGGTCCCTAAGGTAAAGCCTGAAATATAAAGGGGTCCGCAAGTCAAAAAGTTTGAAAACCCCTGGATTAGACCAACTCCAATACAGTACGCAACTGAGCCAAAGCCGGTCTTTTGAACTTAAACCAACATGGAATTTTGATGGGAAGTTTTGACTGAGACCACTTTAAAGCATAAGACTTATATCATAAAACAAAGTGCGGTCCCAGGAGGGGGTTCTATCAAAATAGTTAAATAGGCACAGGAGCGGCTGTGTGGTAAGTAGCTTGCTTAACCAACCACATGGTTCCGGGTTCATTCCCACTGCGTGGCACCTTGGGCAAGTGTCTTCTACTGAACCTGAAACCATGTGGTTGGGAAGCAAGCTTCTTACCACACACTTATGCCTACATATATATATATATATATATATATGTGTGTGTGTGTGTGTGTGTGTTTGTCTGTGTCAGGTCACATGTAGGATCTCTGATTAGTGCTAAAGGCAACATGGAATCCAGTACAACCTGTTGCATGGACAGGTTGTCAGTGGACAATCTGATGAGAAGGCTTGCTAGAAAACCAGGATCTATTTTAAAACGGGGGCCACAGTATTTTCTTAACGAAACACTTTGAAACTTGGAACACTGGTAGAATGTGTCATATAAAACATCTTTTTTCTCTTAGTCTTCTTAAAAAAAAAAAAGAAATCCCTAAGTTATTCCATGTTAAAGTTGTCGTATTTCTGTAATTTCAACCAATCACTGACGTCCATTCAGCCGATATACATTAAGTGCCGACTACATAAACAAACGATTCTGAAACAATTCTATCGGTGATAAAATTATTATTTCCTTGTCAAAAAATGGCTGAAGCATATTGGCAGTAGCTAATAAACCTTTCTATTATAGGCTAACCCTAACCCTAACCCTAACCCTAACCCTAACCCTAGGATTAGGGTTAGGGTTAGGGTAAAACAGCAAATTTAAAAAGAAAAAAGCAAATAAAACGAAGAAAAAAAAAAGAAAATGAAAAAAGCAAGAAGTTATGGAGATTAAATACGCTTTACACCGCTTAATCAGCCAAAGGAGTAAATATAAACAACTGAATACTTGTCAGTGATTGGTTGAAATTATCGAAATAAGACAATTTTTTACATGAAATAAATTCGAATACAAAAATATTTTTCTGTTCTATAACACAAAATAGATAAGTATACGAAGTTTGAAAGTCTTTCCGTACCAAAAACACTACGTAAAACATTAATGAAAACTGTGGCCCCCGTTTTAAAATAGATCAGTGGGGCTAAAAACAGCACTGGAGTGCTGTATTAGTAGAATTAGTACAGCACCATTTAACACAGATGTTGTGGCGAGAGTCATTGACACCCCTGGCGGATTAGAGAATGGACAAACCGAACTCTTATAAAGAGTAGAGGTCGGTAGTAGTCAGAAAGAGTGCTTTGGTAGTCTCATGAAGTACCTCGTGAAGTACCTCCTGAAGTACCTCGTGTGAACACATTGATTGAAACTCCTTTGCATAATTTATTTATACCAACCTGTGGCAGGATATAAAAGCAGACATGTTTGTTGCTGTAATGTCAAGTAGGGGTGGGCAAATCTTTTATCTTTTACTTGTTTTTTTGGGGTTTTTTTTGTTTTTTTTTAATTTTTGTCTTTTTTTTTTTTTTGTCCCTTGCAGGAATATTGTTTGAAGTTTATTGTCAAAGAGAGCAACTACAGCCAGATCATAATGAGCAAGGAATTTGAGACCCTCGACCAACCCCTTATGGTTGAGATCATTCGACGGAAACAACAACCCCAGTTCAGGACCCTACCTGACCCTCAAACTGACCCCAACAATTGTTAGTAATATTTTTGTTGTTGCTGTTGTTGTTGTTGTTGTTGTTGTTAAGAGTGAGGTTGTTGAACAGTAATAGCGAATTATTAGCAGTTTTTGTTGCAGCTCTCTGTGGTCTGAGTTCAAACTCCACCGAAGCTGGATCGGTAGAGCATCAGACGTGCCACCAGCACGGGAGCCAGTCAGCAGCCCTGGCAACAATCACGCTCGAATGGTGGCTCTTAGCGCTCCACTAAGCACGGATGCCAGTCAAGCAGTGGTGTCATTGAATTTGAATTCGATTTCACTTGCCTCAACAGGTCTTTGCAAGCAGAGTCTAGTGTCGTCCAATGAAGGAAAGGTACGCATAAGTGGGCCGGTTACACCACTGGCAGAGGCCACAGGTTATGGTCTCACTTGGCTTGCCGGGTCTTCGATTACAGTTATGCTCAGGCACGACCTTGAAGGGTTTAGCTGAACAAATCGACCCCAGGGTTTCTTTTCTTAAGCCTGGTGCTTATTTTCTCAATCCCTTTTGCTAAACCTCTAAGTTATAGAGACATAAACAAACCAATTCCTGTTGTCAAGCGGTGGTGGGGAGACACACAAAAAGACACTTCTATACACACACACACACACACACACGTGCATTTGTTGCATGCAAAAGTTGATCTTGCCAGCCATCAGAGGCGCCATCATAAATAAAGGAAGAAATATATGGTAACAAGGAGCCTCTGATGACAGGTTGATAGAACTTGGTTTCATAACCTGCCCTGTTTTGTGTCCATGTTTCTGTGCGTACATGCTTCTTGGTTGCCTAACAACAGTGGTTTCTAATTCTGATTGTTTTTTTTCTCATTGCAGCAAACACCCTAGAGAAAGACATGGAGAACTTCCTCAAAGTGGTTGGCATGGAATTCTGTGATATAATTCTGATCCTGGATGGAATCTTAATCCCAGCCCACAAGTCCATATTGGCAGCGAGGAGCAGCTACTTCGAGGCAATGTTCCGCTCATTTATGCCCGAAGACAATACCGTCAAGGTAAACGTGATAGTGAAAACAATTATAGTAACTATATTTTTTATTATAAATGATCTTGATACTTTTTTTTTTACTTTACATAAATTGTTCTTTACATTGTACTGTTGTTTTATTGCCATTTATTTATGAGTATTATAAATTCTATAGGTAGAATATTTTACTGGAAACAAATTACGATTTATAACATTGCTACTATGGGAAATTATTGCTCTGCTTTATGAGTTTTCACTTTAGAAGCTGTCTCTGGGAATAAATTAATGTGTATATTGAGGCATTAATCTACATACATACATGCGGGTGACACGTAAAAGCACCCATTACACTCTCTGAGTGGTTGGCGTTAGGAAGGGCATCCAGCTGTAGAAACTCTGCCAGATCAGATTGGAGCCTGGTGTTGCCATCCGGTTTCACCAGTCCTCAGTCAAACCGTCCAACCCATGCTAGCATGGAAAGCGGACGTTAAACGACGATGATGATGATGAACAGTTATTCACCATCAACCTCCCTATCATGCCCATGACCATGTTCAACCAGGGGGCAAAACAAGGTCAAGGTAGATGACTGGGGATAGAGATGGATGTAGTGGATGACCAAGATGTCTTGCGTGCCCCATCTTGCTCTCTGCACCTCACAAATATATTGCTGTGTGCGCCTTCCTCTCCATTGAACCATGAAGGTTTCTTCCACAAATTCTGCTAGATCCTGTCTTTACACGCAGAGGTTGGCAAACCCTAAGACGCTAATTAACCCATAACTGGGACCCTGTCGAGTGGTAATATTCCGTATAAAGAAGAGTTACTGTCGACATCGCTCTCTTGTCCATGACCATCTTCAACCAGGGGCCAAGACAAATGCAGTAGATGACCAAGATGTCCTTAGGGCCTCATTTTGCTTTCCATATTTCCACAGTGTGTTGCTGTAGCTGCCTTCCCTTCTGTTGACCCACGAAGGTTTCTCCCACACAATCCACCAGATCCAGTTTTCACAGGTGCTACTACTCCGGGGTCAGAGATAGCCCTCAGAGCAATAAGGGCTAAGACGAGGTTCCACACTCGTCAAAACCCAGAAATTCCCAAGTCAGGGCCCCACCGCTAGAAGCAGTTTAAGGTCGTACCCAAAACACCCCTCCCCCTCATTATGTTTCTTTCAGCCTTGCTCTCTCCCTCCTCCACCTCCTCTTTTGTAACCCTTCTTACTCTCCCCCTTTTTTTTTTGTCTTCCAGATTGCTATTGGAGAAATGGTTCCCTCATTGCAGGCTTTCCGCAGTCTGATGCGTTACATTTACTATGGCGATGTCACCATGCCCCCAGAGGATTCCCTCTATCTATTTTCTGCCCCGTATTTTTATGGTTTCACTAATAACAGACTGCAGGTAAGTCTCAGAGAGAGAGAAAGTGAGAATGATTTTTTTTGTTTTTTTTATATTTTATTTATTGTATTTATCTAAAGAGCATGTTGTATATCATGCTTAACACAGATATACTATTGAAAGCCTTGAAACTGCAGTGTTCATCTTGAGAAAGCATCTCTTATAAACATGTTGTTGTTGGCACTCCGTCGCTTACGACGTCGAGAGTTCCAGTTGATGCACGTCCTCTGCATTCTATTCTAGGCACAAGGCTCGAAATTTTTAGGAAGGGGGCCAGTCGATTAGATCGAACCCCAGTACGCAACTGGTACTTAATTTATCGACCCAAAAAGGATGAAAGGCAAAGTTGACCTTGATGGAATTTGAACTCAAACCGTAAAGACAGACGAAATACCGCTAAGCATCTCGCCTGGCCTGCTAACGATTCTGCCAGCTTCTATGTAGAATTATCGATGTTACAGATACAATGTCGATATGCTGTTGCCCCATCATCATCATCATTTAACGTCTGCTTTCCATGCTAGCATGGGTTGGACAATTTGACTGAGGACTGGTGAAAACCAGATGGCTACACCAGCCACCAATCTGATTTGGCAGAGTTTCTACAGCTGGATGCCCTTCCTAACGCCAACCACTCAGAGAGTGTTCCATATTAAACTGAAATAAGACAGTGAGTTGGAAGCAGCATTGGCACACCGGACACAATGCTTAGCGGCATTTTGTCCGTCCGGGTTGAAATGCCGCCAGGGTTGATTTTATCATTTTAGCCCCTCCCCCCAAAAAAAATTGCTGGCCTTGCGCCAAAATTTGAAACCAGTATTAAACTTAAATCTCTTGTTTTTTTTTTCTCTTTCTTCTTCTCTCTCAAGGCATTCTGCAAACATAACCTGGAAATGAATGTGTCATTTAAAAATGTCGTTCAGGTAAGTGTTGTCGTCTTAATCCAAAGCCAGTCCTTGGTCAAACAGACTCATGATCAAAGACATTCCATATCTGGCCCTCTCTTCTCTTTTTTTATTTATTTATTTGTTTCATTCATTACACTTGCAGCCATCTGTAAAACTAAAGAATTTATTTTTTATTCCAATGAATTGGACCTTATACTTTAAAAAAATTTTTTTTTTAAGTCCTGGTATTTATGGTATTGGTCCCTTTTGCTGAACCGCTAAGTTACAGGGACGTAAATACCAACATCAGTCGTCAAGAGGAGTCGACAAGTGATGTAGTAGCACTGCTAACACAGTAGAACACAGTGTTGACATATAAAATACGTTTAATATATTTTGTAGTATATTATGGTTGCATAACGAAATACGGTGTGGAATTTGAAGCCAAAATGTAAAAAGCCTGGGGGCTATAGTAGAAGACACTTGCCTAAGGTGCCACACTGTCGGAGTGAACCCATGACCACATGGTTGCAAAGCAAGTTTCTTAACCACACTATAGCTCATTAATTAATTAATTAATTACCATATTCTAACGTGTATAAGGAACCCTTTTCTGTCAAAAATTAAGTTTAAAAAATATGAGAGTTTCTTATATATGGATAGTATTATAATCGCTTACAAAACCTTTTTTCCAAATTTTAAGCCCCAAAAATTAGGGGGTTCCTTATATATGTTAAAATATGGTAATTAATTTCTCTTTTGCCTTTTTTTTGCAGATCCTTGAGGCTGCCGATAAGATCCAGGCATCAGACATGAAGAAACATGCCCTCAACATAATTGTACACAATTTCCCAAATGTAAGTAATTCTGTCCCTTTCTCACAGATTCTTTGTGGGTCTTCACTCTTTTTTTTTTTTCGCCTTTTTATATAGTTGAGGGATCGTGAAGGCGCAATGGCCCAATGGTTAGGGCAGCGGACTCGTGGTCATAGGATCGCGATTTCGATTCCCAGATTGGGCGTTGTGAGTGTTTATTGAGCGAAAACACCTAAAGCTCCACGAGGCTCCGGCAGAGGATGGTGGCAAACCCTGCTGTACTCTTTCGCCCCAACTTTCTCTCACTTTTACTTCCTGTTTCTGTTGTACCTGTAATTCAAAGGGCCAGCCTTGTAACACTGTGTCATGCCGAATATCCCCGAGAACTACGTTAAGGGTACACGTGTCTGTGGAGTGCTCAGCCATAATCATCATCATCATCATCATCATCATCGTTTAACGTCCGCTTTCCATGCTAGCATGGGTTGGACGATTTGACTGAGGACTGGTGAAACCAGATGGCTACACCAGGCTCCAGTCTAATTTGGCAGAGTTTCTACAGCTGGATGCCCTTCCTAACGCCAACCACTCAGAGAGTGTAGTGGGTGCTTTTACGTGTCACCCACACTTGCACGTTAATTTCACGAGCAGGCTGTTCCGTTGATCGGATCAACTGGAACCCTTGACGGCGTAAGCGACGGAGTGCCAACAACAACAACAATAGTTGAGGGATCAACAAACTGAAGTAAATTACCCCAAGTGGAGTAAAAATAGAATTCTTGGGGGTAATAAGTAAAGTTATATAAAAAAAAAAAAACCTGTTCCTTGTTACGACAGAAGTTTTTCTTCTGGCATGAAGAGGCAATCAAAAAGTTGCCGCCTTTTGCAACAACCTACCTTTGCAAAAAAGGATTTTCCACTTTAATGAACATAAAAACAAAGCAGAATAATGGGTTGGACCCTGAAGGCTGTATCCAAATTTTTCTGGCATCAAAATGCCCCAGTTTTGATGTAATTTGTTGTTGGCACTCCGTCGCTTATTAGCAGGAAAAATTTCTTGAAAAAGAACCTGTCACCTGACTATGTTTTAGACTCACCTGTGTTTAGACTCAACCATGCTGACCAATTTTTACTCCTAAAGATGAAATAATAAATGCAATGTAAGGATTTCAAAACAGGTAGTGAAAAAATAACAAGAAATCAAAAATTGCTTATTTCACCCTGGTTACTCATTTTGCCCCACCACACACTTATGCAAATATAAGAATACGTATGCATGAAGACACAGTCATGTGTGTGTGTGTAGATAAATAGATATATTTCTCTCACTCAATGTCTCTCTGTCTTTCTCTTTCGTTACAGGTGGCTCGTTTACCACAGATACGGAATCTAAAGCGAGAGTTGCTCTTGGACATTATCGATGCCGTTGGTAATGACATGAACGAAAGCCGACACTGTCAAGATTTATCAAACTCATGACCCTTGACCTCCTTGTCTCTTCTGACGTTTCCTCTCATAAAATGACCGATTCCTTTGGCATTACAATTTGGTACCTGAATCCAAAAGAAACCTCATGCTCTCTGCTTTAAACTACAATCACAGCTGGACTGATTTAGTTTGTAAAGACACCAGTGCAACACTGGTATCACTGCTTTTTGAAAAAAAGGCAAAGTTGTGATACTCTAGAATTATATATATATTAATTTATATATATATTAATTATTAGAGAAAGAAGCAGTACGAACACACAAAGGTAATCTTTATATCCAACACAGTATTTGGTGTTCTAACAACACATCCATGTTTAAGTCGAATACAAAGATTACATTTTGGTATTAATGACTCTTCCATCATTAGTAATTAATTTTTTAATAAGCCTGTTGGCTATTTACAACATCAGTGCCTGAAAAGATTCTGAAATTCTATATATCATAGCAGCAAGATTTGACTGGCAAGCGGTGACCAGGCACCTCCCACTGATGATGTCAGGTAGACTGAAAGAACATGATACGGGGCTTCCAGCACTCATAACAGATGGTTCTCGTCTGCTACAATCCATGTGTGTGTGTGTGCTTTTATGCACCAAGCACCCATTCGAGAGGATCTTTCAACGCTAATAACACACTGCTTGGTGTTGTAACAAGACCTCCACATTAAGTTGGATATACACACATATATATATATATATATATATATATAAATATATATATATATATATATATATGTGTGTAGATATAAAAATATATATAAAGGAGGCCACTAGGTGGACTGCCAATGTGCTAGAAGAAGATCACGTCATGTGTCTACTAAGACTAGATAATTCTCAAAGGGAATTATCCGGTCTTAGTAGACACATGATATGTGATCTTCTAGCACATTGGCAGTCCACCTAGTGGCCTCCTTTATATATATTTTTATATCTACACACATATATATATATATATATATATGTGTGTGTGTGTGTATCATTTGTTTTTTGGGAAAAACATTAATATTTAAGAAGCCATTCACCAAGAACTTTAGTAAAATATTTCATTATAAATAAATTTATATAAGCATTTTTTTTTTTTTACTGATGTGAAACACAAAGAATTGGTTTTGTGACTTTGGTATAGAATGATCTGAAGAAACGAAAGCTGGTTGTCGAACCTGTGGAATTTTTCAGCACTCTGAAGTTGATTGGCAAATGGAATTTTAGAAATATACTGAAAGGTTACCTGTATAATTTAACCAGGGTTGGCGATTTCATGTAGGACAAACCAACAATGAAACACCTTAGTGGTTGCATGACCTGCTAGTAAAAAACAGCCAAATTGCTATCAAATAACACTATATCATCATTAAAAAAAAGAGGAGGCGATACAATTTGGATAATAGTTTTGGAAGAATGTATTTCTTTACTCTCTTACTTGCTTTAGTCACTTGACTGTGGCCATGCTGGGGCAACACCCTGAAAAATTTTGATCTATTATATCAAATCCAGTACTTAATTGGTACTTGCTGTGGCAGTCTCTGTTTGTTGCACTGCTGTGTTATTAGATGTAAACACAATGTTGTTTTTTTTTTTTTTTCTTGAAGCAGTATTCATTGCAAACACATGCACTCACACAAAGCTATAAATGTTATATATATATATATATATATATATATATATAAAACAGATAAAAGGCAATTTTAAAAACCTGTGTTATATCCTCGTTCAGCTTTCCTGCGAATCCCGACCAACGGTGTCCACAAATGGATGAGATTAAACATGGTTCACATGTAGTATGTTGTAATATCTAATCATTTAAAGGCAGAGAGCTGGCAGAATTGTTAGCATGCCGGGCGAAATGCTGAGCGGTATTTTGTCTGCCGAAGTTGACTTCACCTTTCATCCTTTTGGGGGTCGATGAAATAGGTACCAGTTACGCACTGGAGTTGAAGTAATCGACTATCCCCTCCCCCAAATTTTCAGGCCTTGTGCCTTTAGTAGAAGGGATTATTATTATTATTATTATTATCATTATTATTATTATTATTATCATTATTATCATTATCGTTATTATTATTATTATTATTTATTATTATTATTATTATTATTATTATTATTATCATTATTATTATTATTATTATCATTATTATCATTATCGTTATTATTATTATTATTATTTATTATTATTATTATTATTATTATTATTATTATCATTATTATTATTATTATTATCATTATTATCATTATCGTTATTATTATTATTATTATTTATTATTATTATTATTATTATTATTATTATTATTATTATCATTATTATTATTATTATTATCATTATTATCATTATCGTTATTATTATTATTATTATTTATTATTATTATTATTATTATTATTATTATTATCATTATTATTATTATTATTATCATTATTATCATTATCGTTATTATTATTATTATTATTTATTATTATTATTATTATTATTATTATTATTATCATTATTATTATTATTATTATCATTATTATCATTATCGTTATTATTATTATTATTATTTATTATTATTATTATTATTATTATTATTATCATTATTATTATTATTATTATCATTATTATCATTATCGTTATTATTATTATTATTATTTATTATTATTATTATTATTATTATTATTATTATCATTATTATTATTATTATTTAGGCAGCAAGCTGGCAGAATTCTTGTCATGCTGGGTAAAATGCTTAGTAGCATTTCATCCATCTTTAGGCTCTGAGTTCAAATTCCGCTGAAGTCGACTTTGCCTTTCATCCTTTCAGGGTTGATTAAATAAGTATCAGTTGAAAACAGGGGTCAATGTAATCAATTTACAAAGTCTCCAAAAAAAAAAAAAAAAAAAAAAAATTGCTGGCTTTGTGCCAAAAATCTGAAACTGATATTATATCACCATTTCAGTTGACAAACTGGCAGAATCATTGCTACACTAGAAAAAAATGCCTAACAACAATTCTTCCAGCTTTCTGCTTTGAGTTCAAATGCTGTGAGGGTCAGCTATGCCTTTCATCTTTTCAGGTTCGATAAAACATGTACCAGTTGATATAATTGACTTTCACCCTCCCCCTAAATTACTGGCCTTATGCCAAAATTTGAAACTCATAAATGTACAATCGTTAATCATTTATATTTATATTTATGATATATCTGAACCATGTATTGTGAAAATGATCGTAATTGAGAAATAAAGCTTGATAACATCACCTCTATTCTTGGACTTACTGTGTATATATATATATATATAGGTGCAAGCGTGGTCCCGTTGGTGCAAGCGTGGTCCCGTTGGTGCAAGCATGGGCCCGTTGGTGCAAGCGTGGGCTCGTTGGTGCAAGTATCTTGTATGGAAAATCATCCAAGATATCTTAAAACGCAAAATTATTTATATATGTTTTGTAATTTTAATTTCGTTTGTGAAATGAAACAATTGTGAATGAATATGTTGGTTAATTATTAAATTAATTTGTATCCATTAGATCTCTCTGTTATCTAACTCGATAATTAATGTTTGATATTTTATGATATTTTATATAATATATTCATTGAATAAATATCTATAAGAAGGTTAAATATCCTCATTGTGACTATATATATATATATATATATATATATATATATATATATATATGGGAGAATTTACGAAAAAAACAACAGACGAAGACAAATGGATGTATTAGTTTAACGTTCGGGAATAGAGAAAGTCTTTGACGTTTCGAGCCTACGCTCTTCAACAGAAAGGAAAACAGAAAGAAACAAGGAGAAAAAAAAAGTAACAAAAGTAACAAACTAAGAAAAGGAATTCCTTCAAGAACTGAAGACTGTTTTAGAGTGCATACCTCATAGAATTCAAGCTGTAATTGCTGCCAAAGGCAGTCCTACCCCATATTAAAATAAATTTGTTCGAAATTTCAAGGTGTTTCCATTATTTTGTCTAACCCCAGTATATACATATGATATTTACCACGTGAACTATGATGAAAAAAAATATGAGAAAGATATGGAATATAATTTTTTTTTTTGCACAAAATTATGAGGTGTTATACGGGGTGCTTAAACCAGAATTCCACCTCCATTCTTATATTATTATGGCTCACCAGGTGATGGACCACGTCTCATGTGACCTGCTTCTTGGAAAAAGTTGTCCATGCCTGCTCTAAAATCTTCATCTGCTGATTCCACCATTGCTACTTATGTAATACTGCTTCCACCAACATCTGTATTATAGCCCTTACCTCACCCCTCCACCTTAGCTTGGTGGTTAAGGTGTTGGATTCATGATCGTAAAATTGTGGTTTCAATTCCTGGTCCGAGCGATGCATTGAGTTCTTGAGCAAAAGTACTTCAGTTCATGTTGCTCAGTCCACTCAGTTGTAGAAATGAGTACCACTAGTGCAGGCATGTCGCTTAGTGGTTAGGGTGCTGGATTCCTGACTGTAAGGTTGTGGTTTCAATCCCTGGACCATGCAATCCATTGCGTTCTTGTGCAAAACACTTCATTTCATGTTGCTCCAGTCCACTCAGTTGTAGAAATGAGTACCACTAGTGGAGTCATGTCGCTTATGGAAGACCAGCAGTCACCCATGCATACCAGTCTCCCCTCTCCATGCCACTGATGTTACCCAAGGGAAAGACAAAGGGGCCCGATACAGCATGGCACCAGTGACATCGCAACTCATTTCTACAGCTGAGTGAACTGGAGCAACGTGAAATAAAGTGTCTTGGTCAAGAACTCAACACACAGCCCGGTCCCTTAACTTCCATGAAAAATACTACCAACCTGTCTGACCACAGTTATCCCGAACCAGTATTGTAACACAGCTGTTACACCATACATAGTATCATCATCATAATCAATCCACTCAGCATAATAGTACCACCGCAAACTCCAGCAACTCCACCGCCATAAACACAACGACCGCCGCTACCACCCCCACCACCATTGTACCTCCTATGTCACCTCCATAATATCGCTGATCTGGTAACACTTTTCCCCCCATCATAGGATCAATTCCGACATCGTCTCCACCACCACTACCAGCTCTATAACGTCACCGCCAGCATCACCACATCATCTCGTTAGAACATCTCCACCACCACAATAACAACAGCAACAACACCAACTATGTTACATATAAGTTTCCGCGTTTCCACTACTTGTGTAATATCACTTTCTCACGTCTCCTCCATCGCCAAATTTGTAACGTAAATATCACCACCACCACCACCTCTGTGAAATCACTTCCAGCATCTTCACCGCATCTATCATCACCTTAACACCATTGCCACTCCTAAAGCCATCATGACTGCTACTAACTCCACCACCACCACCAACAATAACTACAACAGTCTTCATCATCTCTATTGCCACCACTACCAACAACAGCAACTACTACTACTACTGCTACAGCAGCGGTTATCATCTCCGCCACTACCAGCAACAACGATAATAAATAACTACCGTCTCCACCACCACCAATAACTACATCTGCTTTAACCATGTTTGTCACCCCCATCCGCAACAACAGCAATTACATCAGCATTTACCATCACCACCACCACCAACAACAACGAGTATAGCAGTTTTTTAACCATCCCTACCAGTAATAACTACATCAGCTTTTATCACCACCACCACCACTAGCGATGAGTATAGCAGCCTTTACCATCTCCACTACTACCACCAGCAACCATAACTCTATCCCCATCACTAACTATAGCAGCCTCTATCATCATCATCATTACGATCCCCATCTCGATCGCATCCCTACGAATATATATCCCCGACCCCTACCTGTGTAATATTATTACCACGAATGTAGCTTCCACCACCACCACTATCACCACCGCCGCCGCCTCTACTCTACCTCCTACTGTCTCACCGCCGCCATATTAATCAGTCCGCCTCCATCTTGACAAAAGAAGCCATCATGAAAGTTAAACAGTGAACGGAAAACAAGTAAAAATAGACCCTTTCGTAGCTAGATTTCCGAAATACCTAACCAAATAACAACAGTTTTATATAAAAACACAACGACGAAACAACACTTTTGAAACCTTTAAATTTATTCATACACGACTCGGCCACGTTGTTTGTTTTTCCCCTCAAAAAACTATCAAAACATCACAACACTGCTTCTTTCACTTCTCGGCGACCATCTTGGCTTGTTGTGATCTGGTTTGGTTGGTGGATTTCTGTGGCTTTTTTTAATGGTGCAGCTTTCTCACTGGTTCCTTTCATTGACCAACCAACTTGACGAAAACTCATCCATCGTCCTTCATCAACACAGGTTCGTTTGTTTCTGATATTTTTATTGGCCTTTTTACTTCTCTCCCTCTCCTTCTCCCCGGCTTTAATTATTTCCCAGTCTTTTCTTTCTATCTGTCTGTCTTTCTTTAGTTGAAGTGCTTTGGTATAAATATACTAAAGCGTCGACGACAAAAACCTAAAACCTCCCCCCCCTTTTTTTTTTCCATTCGTCAAATTTTAAATACACAACATTGACGATTTTACAACCATACATATACGGCATATATACGAAGGACGGATATTGTTCGTGATCGATAGACCTGCTAGAAATGTTAGTGAAATCTCTCCCAAATCACTCATCACTATATGAGAAAAAGACAGATTCGATAATGTAGCCTATGATACGGGAATGTCTAAAATAAAAGAGCTAAGATCGTGGCTAAAATCTCATTGTTCCTAGATCTATTAGATCAGGGCTAAGAGCTAAACAACAACACTATCTATCTATCTATGTATACACGCACCTTATATGTATGTACATCGTAAATAAATATACATACCCAATGTATATTAAACGTACGCATGTACATTTATTTACAAAATATCCTTGCATCCGCTGCCCCAAATTCAAATATATATATATATATATATATATATACGTAGCGATGTTTGCCTGTATATACACATACAATTAGCGTGTGTGTATCATTTAAATATGTGTATACGTATACATTCTTACACAAGTACTGTTCCCTCC
This sequence comes from Octopus bimaculoides, assembly GCF_046866305.1. Lineage (NCBI taxonomy): Eukaryota > Metazoa > Mollusca > Cephalopoda > Octopoda > Octopodidae > Octopus > Octopus bimaculoides. The sequence goes on along the minus strand of NC_142957.1, from coordinate 9,605,346 downwards.
ACTTTAAATTGCGGTTCACATTTTTTAAACAGAACACACAAACATACAGATATATATATTCTTGCTATATAGAGATCAATAATTCTTCTTGTGTATGAAGTAAACATGAGTTTGAATTAAATAATAACAACTAAATTACACGTTATATTAAGCTTAAACATCGTATGTGTATATTTATGTCGGTTTTCGTTTAACTGACGCTTTCGTACATGTTTACCCTTGTTTTATATCGCATCAAATTACAATCTTTTCTCTCGTCAGAGTATTTAGAAAAAAAAATCCTCTTGACTATGGCACACCACCAGGTTTTAAACAAAAGTTTTATTACATAGGCATATGTGATTAGGATGCTGGCTCTCCAACCATGTGATCTTGGGTTCAATCTCACTGTGCTGCACCTTGGGCAAGTGTTTTTATGCTATAGCCCCAGGCCGACCAAAGACTTGCGAGTAGATTTGGTAGATGGAAACTGAAAGAAGCCCGTTATGTTTGTGCTTTCGTGTTGTTTGCCCATCAGCACCGCTTGACAGCCGGTGTTGGTTTGTATATGTCCCTGCTACTTAGTAGTTCGACGAAAGACCAGCAGAATAAGTACGGGGCTTAAAAAAATATAAGTACTTGGGTTGAATTGTTCGACTCTAAACCCTTCGAGGCGGTGCCCCAGCATGGTCGCAGTCCAAAGACTGGATCGATTAGAATAGGAAAGATAAAAAGGAAACGAAAAATAATAAAACCAGTATCTAAAAAAGGGTTCCGAAACAGACGAGTACATGTTTAGCGGGGCTAATGCAGTTTCCTTGTAAAATGCATTTTTTTGTAAAGTTTTTTCCCCCCCGGATCTCCACGTTTTAGATTACGGAGATTACGAATATGCAAAAAAAAAAAAAAGGATTTTTTAACCCCACCACCAAAAAAAAAAATTTTTTAAAAACCACCACTACCTCTCCTCCCTCCCATTTAAAATTTTGAAGTTTTTCGAAATTTTTTTTTCCCTATGTTTTAGATGACGGAGATGATAGCAAGGGAGAATGGGTACCAGCCAGCCCAAAGGTTGGGGTGGGCTGCACCTGCCTACCTTGGTTGCTATGGCATTGAGGTAGATCCGGCCACCCCCATTAACAGGGACAAAACCCGATTTTAAAACACTGGATGATGATGATGATGAACACAGAATGATGTGATTGACAAGCACTGTACCCCAAAATTTCACACCTTAAACATATAGTAGGGAAAAAAAAAATTAATAGGCATAAGAGTGGCTGTGTGGTATATGGCGTTGTGGTTAAGGCTACTAACCCTAAGATTCCGAGATCGATTCCAGGCAGTGACCTGAATGATAATAATAATAACATTAAAAAATACCTTAGGAATGAGAACCCAGGTTCAAAGTTTCTCCAAGACACCTGATGAAGGCTGGAGGGTATATCAGCTGAAACGTGTTAATAACAAACAAGATGAGGACAAATATCCGTCAAATGTAAATGATGTACAGATCATGTTGTATAGCCAGCTGGAGATGATGTCTCCTAGGGCTAAATTACAGCAACATTTGTCCTAAACCAGGACTGCCATGTTATGTTGGCAAATAATCTTTACTACAAAGTACAGTTGCTGAATAGCTCTTGCTGAGAGATTTACAAATAGTAATTTGGACTGGCTCTTGTGCGGGTGGCACATAAAATACACCATTTTGAGCGTGGCCGTTGCCAGTACCGCCTGACTGGCCTTCGTAGGATTTTCGAGTGAGATCGTTGCCAGTGCCCCTGGACTGGCTCTTGTGCGGGTGGCACATAAAATACACCATTTTGAGTGTGGCCGTTGCCAGTACCGCCTGATTGGCCTTCGTGCGGGTGACACGTAAAAGCACCCACTACACTCTCTGAGTGGTTGGCGTTAGGAAGGGCATCCAGCTGTAGAAACTCTGCCAAATCAGATTGGAGCCTGGTGTAGCCATCTGGTTTCACCAGTCCTCAGTCAAATCGTCCAACCCATGCTAGCATGGAAAGCAGACGTTAAACGCTGATGATGATGAATTTTCTATCTTTGTAGATGTTAATATAATTCCTTTTCTTTTTGTTTTCATTCAAGTTTTCAAGAATGGATGCCAGTTCAAGTGACGGCGCCGGTGATGCTTCTGTCCTAACAGAATCTTTTATTCCTGGAAATAGCCAATATGGCGACGGTAAGGATCTTTCTCTCTCTCTCTCTCTCTTATCACAGGGAACCTGTACATTATTGCTTAACCTGTTAGAAATACCAGCTTTATCTGCTTGAAAACTGAGGACTTCAATGGCTATCATAGCCCTAGATATTCAGTTCCATTACCTTCAAGTGTTGTGCACCAAAGCTTGTTCCTATGCTCACAGGACTTTTTAATCTATTGCTAACCCTGATGTTTGCAAGAACATTTCTCTTTAGACTGGTCTAATATAGGAGGAAATGAGATCACTTCCTCCTATATTAGACCAGTCTTTTATCTCACTTCCTCCTCAATTAGACCAGTCTTTATTTCACTTCCTTCTAACCAGACCTTTATTTCACTTCCTTCTATATTAGACCATCTTTTATCTCACTTCCTCCTTAATTAGACCAGTCTTTATTTCACTTCCTTCTAACCAGTCTTTATTTCACTTCCTTCTAACCAGTCTTTATTTCACTTCCTTCTATATTAGACCATCTTTTATCTCACTTCCTCCTCAATTAGACCAGTCTTTATTTCACTTCCTTCTAACCAGTCTTTATTTCACTTCCTTCTATATTAGACCATCTTTTATCTCACTTCCTCCTCAATTAGATCAGCCCTTTATCTCACTTCCTCCTATTTCAGACCAGTCTTTTTATCTCATTTTTTTTCTTACATCAGAATTCAATCATCATTTAACCCTTTGGTGTTTAAACCAGCCATAATCGGCCCAAATATTCTCCATGCTTTCTATTCAAACTGGCCATATCTAGCCTCTCACACCTGACCTACATTGTCATTCTAAATATAAACAATCACATCATTGAAACCTCAAAGCTATAACATAATGCATGATTAATTCAAAACAATTTGAGTGAAAAAGTATTATATTTAACAGAGTAATCTGAACACTAAAGGGTTAAAGGAGAGAAATGGTTTTAATTTAACTATCAACTTTTGTAATCTCCGTCCCTCTCTCTCGCTCTCTCTCTCTCTCCTTCTTTCATTCATTTCATTCCTAATTTTCTCATTCCCTCTCTCATTCATTAAGTCTCTTTCACTATCACTGTATCTCCTTCATTTTCTCTCTTGTTCTATATCCTCCTCCTCTTTCTCTTTATCATGCTATCCCTAACTTCCTTTCTCCCTCTCACATTGAGTCTGTTTCTTTCTCATATCTCTTAAATATCTGCTGTTGTCCACCTTCCAGATGATGAGGGAATGGTATCGTCAGGAGAAGGTGAAGGCGATTTCCGTATGGACGAACCTCTACGAGAACAGGTAGTCATTTATTTTGTTGTTCAATCAATTCTTGGCTGACGTTAGTTTTCTATGTATCTACCATATCTTATATACTTGTCACTGGCATATATATTTCTTTATTGCCCGCAAGGGGATAAACATAGAGGGGACAAACAAGGACAGACGAAGGGATTAAGTCGATTACATCAACCCCAGTGCATAACTGGTACTTATTTAATCGACCCTGAAAGGATGAAAGGCAATTTGAACTCAGAGCGTAACGGCAGACGAAATACCACATGGTTGCGGGTTCAGTCCCACTGCGTGGCATCTTGGGCAAGTGTCTTCTACTATAGCCTCGGGCCGGCCAAAGCCTTGTGAGTGGATTTGGTAGACGAAAACTGAAAGAAGTCCATCGTATATATATATATATATATATATATATATATATATAGATATATATATACACATATATATGTGTGTGTTTGTCCCCTTAGCATTGCTTGTCAACCGATGCTGGTGTGTTTACGTCCCCGTCATTTAGCAGTTCGGCAAAAGGGACTGATAGAATAAGTACTAGGCTTACAAAGAATAAGTCCCAGGTCGATTTGCTCGACTAAAGGCGGTGCTCCAGCATGGCCGCAGTCAAATGACTGAAACAAGTAAAAGAGACTGGATTAGAAAAAATATTTATGATGGTTTTGATATTATGATGAGATCAGCTGATTCTGCCCAGGTTACTGATCTTGTAGGGATATACATTCTGTTTTATTTAGGTAGGGAATTTCCAAAAGAATCATCACACTTTCTCGTGGTTACTTCTTTTTCAGGACCGCTTCCTTCCAATTGCTAATGTTGCCAGAATCATGAAAAAATCAATTCCAAGAACCGGTAAAGTAAGTAAAAATATTAATTCCAGGCCAATGTCTGCAATTAAGTTGTCAATGTAAATGTCACGATGTTTTCCTCTTCTTACATCACCATTAAGTCAGTTCCATTAGGCTGATTTGGATGCTTCTACTTTGGTGTGGTGCACACAGTGACCAGATAATCACAGCCATCTTCGCCTGATCTTCTCGCAAACTTTCAGCAGGTCTCCTTAAAGGCATTTGTTTGTTATATCTTGCTGCCATTTGTAGCATCTGTTTAGCCTGTTTGATAATTTCTTTGTCAGTGTCCATATTTCACTGTGTCCATTAGCACTGAACAGTTTGATTTTGATTTGCCCAAGCAATTTGGAGTTCCAGATCTTTTTTAGTTTGTGACAGGATATCCATGCTTGTGTCTCCCTGGTCTTGATACAGCACTCGTATCTAATGAAGTAGATCAAGCACAAAGCTACTCAGCAAAGTCATCAACAACATCATCGTTTAATATCCGTTTTCCATGTCGGACGGTTTGACTGAGGTCTGGCAAGCCAGGAGGCCGCACCAGGCTCCAATCTGATCTGGCAATGTTTCTACGGCTGGATGCCCTTCCTAACACCAACTACTCCAAGAATGCAGAGGGTGCTTTTTACGTGCCACCAGCGTGGGAGCCAGTCAGGCGGCACTGGCATCGGCTATGTTTGGATGGTGCTTTTTACGTGCCACTGGCACAGGAACCAGTCAGGGTGGTAGGGCTGGCATTGACCATGTTCGGAGGGTACTTTTTACATGCCACCGGCACTGGGAACCAGTCAGACAGCTCTGGCAGCGACCCATGCATAAATGGTGCTTACTGCATGCCACCAGCACTAGGACTGCACACGAATATCAAGAAATCTGAGGATGGACTGGCTCCTGTGCAGGCGACACGTAAAATACACCAATTGGAGCGTGGCCTTTGCCAGTACCGCCTGACTGGCCCTCGTGCGGGTGACACATAAAAGCACCCACTACACTCTCGGAGTGGTTGGCGTTAGGAAGGGCATCCAGCTGTAGAAACTCTGCCAAATCAGACTGGAGCCTGGTGTAGCCATCTGGTTTTCACCAGTCCTCAGTCAAATCGTCCAACCCATGCTAGCATGGAAGGCGGACGTTAAACGATGATGATGATGATGATATATATATATATATGTGCCCGTGACATGTGTAAGGATTTTCGAGCGAGATTGTTGCCAGTGCCCCTGGACTGGCTCTTGTGCAGGTGGCACGTAAAATACACCAATTGGAGCGTGGCCGTTGCCAGTACCGCCTGACTGGCCTTCGTGCGGGTGACACGTAAAAGCACCCACTACACTCTCGGAGTGGTTGGTGTTAGGAAGGGCATCCAGCTGTAGAAACTCTGCCAAATCAGATTGGAGCCTGGTGTAGCCATCTGGTTTTCACCAGTCCTCAGTCAAATCGTCCAACCCATGCTAGCATGGAAAGCGGACATTAAACGACGACGACGAATAATTTCGATTTCGTAACTACTGGTAGCTACTTATACAATTATATTGTCTTTCTAAGAACTTTCAATAAAATTAAACCCATTGCCCCCACAGCAAAAAGAAAAAGAAAAAAGGAAATGGCATTAAAAAATATACTTGAAACACATAAAGAAAACGGTTTCACAAAACATTAAAGTGCCCAGCGTCGCCTTTCTGGCACTTGTGCCTGTGGCATGTGTAAGGACTTTCGAGCGAGATCGTTGCCAGTGCCCCTGGACTGGCTCTTGTGTGGGTGGCACATAAAATACACCATCTTGAGCGTAGCCGTTGCCAGTACCCGCCTGACTGGCCTTCGTGCAGGTGACACGTAAAAGCACCCACTACACTCTCGGAGTGGTTGGCATTGGGAAGGGCATCCAGCTGTAGAAACTCTGCCAAATCAGATTGGAGCCTGGTGTAGCCATCTGGTTTCACCAGTCCTCAGTCAAATCGTCCAACCCATGCTAGCATGGAAAGTGGACGTTAAACGACGACGATGATGATGATGATGTCTTTCAACCAACAAAGTGATACTGAACTGTTTGCTTTGTGTAGTTCCAAATTGAATGTTGCCAAAGATTTCAAGTACGTATGTGATTGGGTGAGCAGTTTGGAAGCAGACATCGAGGTCAGTTTGATAACTGAGAGACCTCTGTCGCTATGCTGTGCCTGAGGAAACCCATCAAGCCAAGTGAAGCCATAGTTGTGGCCGAAGGCCGGTGTCACATAACAGGCACCCATGCTGGTGGCACATAAAGAACACCCTTCAAACGTGGGGCCTCACGGAGGCTTTGATAAAGTAACCAAGACCTTTGGCAATACGCCCTGCTTGAGAAGACGAGTGAAAGCATAGCTGTGGCTGATGCCGGCGTCAGGTAAGAAAGCATCCAGTAGACTCTTGGAGTGGTTGGCATTAGGAAGAGCATCCAGCTGTAGAAACCGTACCAAATCAGACTGGAGTGTGGTGGAGCTTACCAGTTTCTGTGAAACCATCCAACCCATGCCAGCATGGAAAGCAGATGCTAAATACTGCTGCTGATCAGTATGTGTATGTATGTGTATATCTGAAATATGGTGCGATAAATTTGACATAACCAGGAAGTAAGCACCAGGAGTGGCTGTGTGGTAAGAAGCTTGCTTACCAGCCACATGGTTCCGGGTTCAGTCCCACTGCGTGGCACCTTGGGCAAGTGTCTTCTACTGTAGCCTCGGGCCGACCAAAGCCTTGTGAGTGGATTTGGTAGACGGAAACTGAAAGAAGCCCGTCATATATATGTATATAAATATATATGTATATATATATATATATATACCGGAGTAAACACATAAAATGTGCAACAAGGTGGAAAAAAGAGTACTCAAATACCAGAGGTAAAGTAATATGCTTTATTTAAAAGCAGCAGAAATATAACAAAAGACTGTTACTCTGAGTTTCACGTTCCCGTTCATCGGACAGTTTTTTTAAATGAACGGGAACGTGAAACTCAGAGTAACAGTCTTTTGTTATATTTCTGCTGCTTTTAAAGAAAGTATATATATATATATATATATATATGTATGTGTTTGTCACCCCAACTTCCCTTGACAACCGATGCTGGCAAAAGAGAGACCGATAGAATAAGTACTAGGCTTACAAAGAATAAGTCCTGCGGTTGATTTGTTTGACTAAAGGCGGTGCTCCAGCATGGCTGCAGTCAAATGACTGAAACAAGTAAAAGAGTAAAAAGATTAATGTTAAAATCTGTGTTGAAGGTTGCCAGCAAGTTCTTATCTCTCTCTCTTTTACTTTCTCTTATCATTTCAGATTGCTAAAGATGCTAAAGAATGTGTACAGGAATGTGTTTCAGAATTTATAAGTTTTATCACAAGCGAGTATCCTTTTTTTGAAAGAAAAACAGAAACAAAAAAAATGACGCAGCTCACAGATATGTGTTTTCTGGGCCAAACGGACCCATATCCATAGCCACGTACATTCACACACACACACATGCATGCGCACATGTGGGTGTATTCATTTATGTATACATAATTCATCGTGTGCATAGAGAACAGAGAAAAAAAATCATCTATGCAGGCACATGGCTGTGTGGTAGGAAGGTTGCATCCCAACCACATGGTTCCCAGGTGTCACACAGTCCCACTGTGTGACACCTTGCGCAAAGTGTCTTCTACAATAAACCCCCAGGCCAACCAAAGCTTTGTTAGTGGATTTCGTAGATGGAAACCCCTAATATATCTGTGTGTGTGTGTGTATCTGTCCGACTCCCCACCCCACCACCGTTTGACAACCAGTGTTGGGGTGTTTACATCCCCGTAACATAGCGGTTCAGCAAAAGAGACCAATAGAATAAGTACTAGGCTTACAAAAAATGTGTGTGTCACTCTCACTTTTTTTTCCTTCACGGAGATTATCTGTGTTGCTCCTGATTAATATCTAAATATAGACCTGTCACCCACACATACTCTCTGTATTATTTAATTTCTCATTCTGAAGATTTTCTAAGAGAAAATTCTTTTCGTGTCTACTTAACATGTAAAACTTAGTAATTCCTATTAGTAAATGAAACACATGTAATGGTGACTAAATAATATAAAAAAATTTCTACTTTCCTGTTTCATTATACACACAAGCACACACACACACACACACACACACACACACACACATATATATATATATATATATATATATATATATATATAATTTAATTTGTGGTTTGTGGGAAGAGCAATTTTAACGATGCGTCCTGTCCTACTCTTTGAAACGCCTGTGTTAGACTGGGGGCAGCTGATGAAGGAAAATGTTCTCTATGTGGCCTGTGTGTTTTCTGTACTCTGGTTATTATCACTTTTTTGTCTACGTTTTGTTTGCAATGTCCTGTACCCAGATATGCACTTATATATACAGGTAGACGTAGGTATGCACATACCTGTACGTATATATGCATATACTCATTTATTATTTGTTTTATATATGTATATATATACGTATATAAATGAATGTGTCCAGGATTGGCTAAAACTAGGGACCAGTTATTTCCCCTTGACCTAATTTTTCTTTACCTTAGGGCCAGTGAAAGATGTCAACATGAGAAACGAAAAACCATCAACGGTGAAGATATCTTGTTTGCTATGTCCACCTTGGGCTTCGACAATTACGTCGATCCTTTGAAGTTATACTTACAAAAATACAGAGAGGTAAGCTGTTGTATTGGATATTCTGTTGTCTGTTTTCCTTTGCTCCTTATAACGAGCAAAAAATAAATAGATATCAGCAGAAATTTTTTATTATTCCCTCGCTTAGAAGCCGCCCTATCAGACGACTTTTAAGCTAGTATATAGCTTTTAAGTAATTGACTCCAAATGGGAAGATCTGCAGATAGATCTCTGAGTTGTTTTGGAGAATTTGTTGTAATTTCTTCCCTTCCTCTAGAGTCATATTCCAATGATGATTATATTCGTTGCAAAAATCTTATAAAAAAAAACCCGCAGTAATGGAAACTTAGGAATCCAAAATTGAAGAGTGCATGTTTTTTTTTTCTCTTTTAATGAGGCAAGTGAAATCAAATCAAAATCGATGACATGGCTGATGACAGTACCGCCTGATTGGCACTCGTTCTAGTAGAACGTTAAAAGCACATCCGAGTGTGATCGTTGCCAGGACCATGGATTGGGTCCCATGCCAGCGTCGTCTTACCGGCTCATGTGCCGGTGGCTCATGAGAAACAACTTTCAAGCGTGGTCGTTGCCAGTGCCGCCTGACTGGCACCCATGCAAGTAGCACGTAAAAAACACCTTTTGAGCGTGGCCCTTGCCAGTACCGCCTGACTGGCCCTCGTGCTGGTGACACGTAAAATCACCCACTACACTCTCAGAGTGGTTGGCGTTAGGAAGGGCATCCAGCTGTAGAAACCTTGCAAGATCAGATTGGAGCCTGGTGCAGCCTTCCGGCTCACCAGTCCTCAGTCAAACCGTTTAACCCATGCCAGCATGGAAAGTGGATGTTAAACGATGACGACAAACCTCCCCTCTTTTCAGGGTTGAATGTTGAAGTTGGTACATTACTGTGCCACCATTTGCAGTCCTAGCCTTCAGTTAATCCTCTTGTGTTTACTGTTTCAGTCTGCCAAAGGAGAGAAAGGGATGAACCCCAATGCTATAATGGGAGAAAATGCAGTGGAGGAACTTGACGAAGCATATAGTAAGTAAAAGCATTTTATCTTTATTCTCTTTGCATTGGTGTGTTATCTAGGCTGGTCTTCAGTTATAAACGACTGTGGGTTCTGCTACCTGTGTAGTCGATAGGGCCACCATCATTGGGTAACCCTATCCCGTACAAATCAATTCTCTTCAATAAAAACGAACACGCTGGATAAATTAAATAACAGAATAACAAATAAAAGGCGGTGAGCTGGCAGAACCGTTAGCTCGCCGGGCGAAATGCTTAGCGGTAATTCGTCTGTTGTTACGTTCTGAGTTCAAATTCTGCCGAGGTCGACTTTGCCTTTCATCCTTCTGGGGTCGATAAATTAAGTACCAGTTACACACTGGAGGTTGATGTAATCGACTTAATTCCTTTCTCTGTCCTTGTTTGTCCCCTCTGTGTGTAGCCCCTTGTGGGCAATAAAGAAATAAGAATAACAAATATTTATTATGAGGTGCTCAGCATACATCTCGGGTAACGGAATTACCAGGTCGCCCTTTATAGTCGGTGTGAAGACGGTGTCGATGTTGGACGATGATTAAGTCATACTTCAGCCTCCGAAGTAGTGGCGTAGACTCAAAGGTGGAGTTGCGGAGTGGCCCTTAGTGAGTTGTCGTCTCCTCGAAGGTGCAGCGCTAAGAGGTCGAGAAAAGGCGGGAACACTTTGATATAGGATGACCACGCATGCGCACGAGGGACTACCTGCATGTCTTCTGGAAGACATGTCCCTGCGCATGCATGGGCGAACTTCCCGAAATGGCAACTGGTATTCGGCGTCACTACACCTGGAAACTTCCTCTCCCAAGCACAAAA
>NC_142957.1:9557013-9589513 GCF_046866305.1 Octopus bimaculoides | reverse complement strand
CGATGTTTGGACACTGGGGTCTTTTGGCCTTGCAACTTCAAATACACTCTCATCCACTTAACCCCCTAATGAGGCTGACCAGGCCTCACCTCACAGCAAGTTGCACCCTACTGACCTCACTGGTCAACCCAGTTGACGAGAGGCTGCCGTTTGCTTGAAATGCAAGTTTGGAGAGGCGGTGCTTGTGGTGCATGGGATAGGCAATCGAGAGCTTGGGGGGTTTTTTTTGCTTTTTTTTTTCTTGCGTGACAGTGTCTCACCTTTTCTTCTCAGCAATTCTTTTTTTAATTTTTATTTTTTAAATTTTTATTAATAAAAAAAAAGAATTTTTTTACTCTTGGATTTTGTTGTTTTTTTTTTTTGGAAATCTTTTATCTTTTACTTGTTTCAGTCATTAGACTGCGACCATGCCGGGGCACTGCCTCAAAGAACTTATAGTTGACTGATCTGCCAAAGTCTCTACAGCTGGACGCCTTTAGCTTTTGTTTTACTTTTTTCTTAAACCTTGTACTTATTCTATTAGTCTCTTTTGCTGTGATGGAGGACAAATGCATACGCAAAGACACACATAAATACACACACATGCAGACATATATAGATATATGTATATATATATATATATATACATTGCCTGAAAAGCACCCACTACACTCTCAGAGTGGTTGGCGTTAGGAAGGGCATCCATCTGTAGCGACTTTGTCAGATCAGATTAGATCAACCCTCAGTACTCAACTGGTACTTAATTTATCGAACCTGAAAAGATGAAATGCAAAATCGACCTCATAAGCAGATCCCAGTCATGGCTGTTAGACAATTTCTGCGACCACATCACCCCTAACATCTGGCCACCTAACTCCCTAGACTGCAACCCCCTTGATTATTATGTGTGGCGCACAGTTGAGTGAGAGATCAACAAAACTCTTTGTAACACCAAAGATAAACTGAAGGCAAGGATTGTGGCAGCATTCACCAACTTAAAGAAGGAGACCGTCCAGAAGAGTTGCAGGAGATTCCGAAGTTGTCTGGAGGCCGTCGTTGAAGCAAATGGCGATTATATTGAATAAATTCACTCTTTGGTATTTAGCAAGGAGACCAAACTGATAGTTTGGTAACCCACTAAAATAAACATTAAAAATCGAAAGGAGAAAATAAACAGCCTTGCAAGTTTAACTCTGTGTTTATTGAACCAGAGAGGTGCGAAATTTAAGAAGCGACTTGTTAGAATATACATGTATGTGAGGAGACGTATACAAGAATAGCAGAAATCTGCTATACCAAAAGAACTGGTAATACATACATTACAAGTGTTCTATGAAGAGAACATAAGATTGCTGCATAATTCAGCATGATTGTGAAACAACATTAAGCATTGTATAAGGAAAATGAAGGTTTCTGTGGGAACACTATAAGTCATATTTACTTAGGGAGTTTACATATGCAAGAATGAATCATGATGTTGTCGTTGCCAGCATTAGATGCAGTAAGAGCTGGTAGTGGCGATATCGGTGGTGGTGAATTTCATTGTGTCGAAACATGGAGAAAGTGAGCAAATAGCTTTCTGGTACAAATGCAAGCTAGACTCCCTAAGTGAGGAAAAAATGATCTATTTAAAGAAATTGCTAGGCTCCACAGAGATGTGTATAAGATTTTTCCGCCAAGAGAACATGTGATCCATTTGAGCACATATGATTGATTGACTGGGCAATTTGGTGTAATTGTTTAGGGGACAAATTGCACCTAAAAAATAACCAATTAGAGCAAATGGTTAAAACATGATCATTATAGCTAAGTGTTCTCTGTCAAGTACAAACAACAACTATAAATAAAAGGTAGAGTGAATAGTTCGTCATTTATGCTTTTGTCAATCCATTCTGCTACAATATTCCAAGATATTTCTATGTAATTTTAGGGAAAACATCTGTTAAAATGGGATGTCAGTGTTAATTTAATTTTTGCGTAATTTAGATGACAATTTACCCATCGCACCCTGTATATATTCTTTTCTTCGTTTCAATCATTTGACTAGTCATGCTAGAACAAATCAACACCAGGACTTATTCATTGTAAGCCTAGCACTTATTCTCTCGATCTCCTTTTGCCGAACTGCTAAGTTACGAGGCTATAGTAGAAGACACTTGCCCAAGGTGCCACGCAGTGGGACTGAACCTGGAACCATGTGGTTGCTAAGCAAGCTACTTACCACACAGCCACTCCTGCACCTATTTTCTCTCTCACTCTCTCTCTCTAACGCCTGTGTTAGAATGGGGGCAGCTGAGGAAGGAAAATGTTCTCTATGTGGCCTGTGTGTTTCCTGTACTCTGGTTATTATTGTTTTTTTTGTCTACGTTTTGTTTGCAACGTTCTGTACCCAGATATGCACCTATATATACAGGTAGATGTAGGTATGCACATACTTGTACGTATATATGCATATACTCATTTATCATTTATTTTATATATATATATATATATACATATAGATATATAGGGCAGGGAATCGTCAATTAGTAATAAAATTAATAATTAACAATTTTGCCGGGTAGCTCAGTATGAAAAAACCTTTATCGGTAAAACCATTTATAATGATTATATATATATATATATATATATATATATATATACAGGGGTTCAGCTGGAAAAAAAATTAAAGAAATAAAAACAAAATTTTACGGAAATTGTTGAACGAATACTTTTATTTCTCATAAATTTTCTCCGAAAGATTGCCGGTCCATCGTCGACACCGAAGAAGAAGAAATTTTATTCATTCATTCATTCATTCACTAATAATACGGTGAACCGGAAGCACGTGTTACAACACCGAACAATCATCTACTTCCGGTGCATGTCATCGTGAGCTGTTTGGGTCCCGTGTACTTTCTTCTGGAATTAATTACCTTGACTGTCGACCCCCAGGTAGGTATTTCCGTATTTGACTGGGCTCGATCCCTTGATATTTAGTACATAAAAACACTTATTACTTTAAGTCACGGACGCACACACACACACGACGTCATTATTGTATAACTTTACTGAAACCTCTCCCGAAGTTGCTCATCAAGGTCTTTCTCGGAGACGTTCCAGCCATGATCATCGCATGTTATTATTCCATCTATGATTACTACATTGTTCGATGAATCCTTTCCTGTTTTAAGGCTTGTAGGGTTTATGTAGTTTGAGGGAGATTTGGCTGCTATTTCTAACCCCGTGTGGAAGTCACCATCGTTGGCGACCTTGTGTTGTTGTCGAAGACAATCCGACCGTGAACATTTCGTCTGTCTGAATCTGATAAGATTGTCTTTTTCGTCTGATGTATCGTTCCGTATTTAAGAATGTAGGGCGTGGTTTGTTGAAGGTTTGGCTGTTATTTCCAGCAGATCTAGTTAAACCTATCGGCGTTAGTTGTTTCTTTTTTTTTTTCCTTTTGCGTTTTACGTTTGTGGCTTCACCATGGAACGATCGATCCCTATTTCTTAAGACCTAAGAAAACATAGACTCTCTCTCTCACTTACACACACACACATATCAAGTTTATTTAGGCCGATCCAATGACCTTTTCGTTCGGAGTTATCCGGGAGAACCGGCTACAATTTCGAGGAAGAGGGCTATATAATATAATCAATTAGTAGTAATTGGTTTGAAATTTTGGCACAAGGCCTGCACGTTTTGGGAAGAGGGCTACTTGATTACATCGACCCCCAGGGCTCAACTGGTATATAAACGACCGTAGGAGTGGCTGTGTGCTAAGTAGCTTGCTTACCAACCACATGGTTCCGGGTTCAGTCCCACTGCATGGCACCTTGGGCAAGTGTCTTCTACTATAGCCTCGGGCCGACCGAAGCCTTGTGAGTGGATTTGGTAGACGGAAACTGAAAGAAGCCCGTCGTATATATGTATATATATATGTATGTGTTTGTTTGTCTGTGTTTGTCCCCCCAACATCGCTTGACAACCGATGGTGGTGTGTTTACGTCCCCGTAACTTAGCGGTTCGGCAAAAGAGAGACCGATAGAATAAGTACTAGGCTTCCAAAGAATAAGTCCTGGGGTCGATTTGCTCGACTAAATGCAGTGCTCCAGCATGGCCGCAGTCAAAAGACTGAAACAAGTAAAAGAGTAAAGAGACCCTGAAAGGCTAACAGGTAAAGCCAACTCCAGTAGCATTTGAACTCAGAACATAAAAGACAGATAAAATGCTGCTGGGCATTTATTTTGTTCAGTGCAATAACAATGTTGCCAGCTTCCCATTTTAAAAATTCCGTTTCGAATTTTGACTTCAAAAGGACAGCAAGTTTGTGGATGGAGGCTAGTTGATTATATCTGCTGCCATTGCTCATCTGGCATCTATCTTAACGACCCTGAAAGGGAAGAATTGTAAAGTCAACCAAGGAAGAATTTCGGCACTGTCATGGTATTAGCTGTTATTTTGGCACTGTCATGGTATTAGCTGTTATTTTGGCACTGTCATGGTATTAGCTGTCAGAAGTGAAAGTAGAAAAATCTGACAAGGAACGTTACTGCTGGTTTGAGTTGATTCTTTGGCTACTGACAGCTAATACCATGACTGGCCGGAGCGAGCTATATGTCTGTCTGTCTCTCTCTCTCTCTATCTATCTATCACTCGAAAGTTATTGGAACAAATTCGACACCTATATCCATGCGTTTGAAAACACACAGAGTATAAGTGTACTACTGAAGCAGAGTGGTCCCGAACGCGCAGTCGCGCGTCCGCGCTAGCTAGTCGTGAGTGGTCGATCCTATTATTTTTAAGCTTCAAACTTCATTTGTTTTCTATTTTGATAAATTCTCTCTGTTGAAAATTATATTTTTATATTTTAAATAATTTGCAATTTCAGGAAATATGTTTTTATATTAAATTTGCGTTTTCTAATTTGATAAATTCTACGGACACAAACAGAGGTGAACGAGTGATAGATAGATATATAGAGAGATAGTGAGATAGACAGACAGACGGACAGATAGATAGCTCCGGCTAATCAGTAGCCAAAGAATCAACTCAAACCAGCAGTAACGTTCCTTGTCAGTTCTACTTTCACTTCTGACAGCTAATACCATGACAGTGCCACAATTTGAACTCAGAAAGTAAGCTAGGCGTTTTTTCGAGCATGCTAAAGATTCTGCCAGCTCGTTGCCCACTTAATTACAATAAACATTTTTTTCCACTCTAGGCACAAGGCTCAGAATTTTGGCGGAGGGGGTCCAGTTGCAACTGGTACTTAATTTATTGACCCCCCCGAAAGGATGAAAGGCAAAGTCGACCTCGGTGGAATTTGAACTCAGAACGTAGTAGCAGACGAAATACCAATTTCTTTATTACCCACAAGGGGCCAAACACAGATGGGACAATACACACATGATAGAATGGAACAATGAAATTAAACAATGATGATGGGACGGCCACCCCAGCCCCACCCCGGGGCGGCCGCGTTATTTCAATTATTTCAACAGTTCTCAATAGTTCCTTTCACAGTCTTCGATAGTTCTTTTCAAAATTATCTCAATAAATAATTTATCCAAAACAAAACTACTCACCATTTTATATAATCTTTTATTTCCTCGTAGTTCACCACTGGAGCGCTGGGTTCGAAATTCACCTCGGGCCCCAGTGGGTTTATATCTGTTGGGAAAGGCTCTTTTAATTTTTTTTTATACTTTTCTTTTTCTATTAAAATCCATCTCGCCTCCTTATCGCAACGGTCCGCGAGGTCCACTTTGACAATGTCTTTTATTTTGGATATCTTCTTCTAGCAGACGAAATACCGCTAAGCATTTCGGCTGGCATGCTAACGATTCTGCCAGCTCGCCTCCTTAATTACAATAAATATTCTTTTCCACTCTAGGCACAAGGCTCAGAATTGTGGGGGGGGGGGGGTCCAGTTGATTAGATTGACCTCCAGTATGCAACTGGTACTTAATTTATTGACCCCCGAAAGGATGAAAGTCAAAGTCGACCTCGGTGGAATTTGAACTCAGAACGTAGCGGCAGACGAAATACCGCTAAGCATTTCGGCTGGTGTGCTACAGATTCTGCCAGCGATTCTACTAGCTTGTCTCCTTAATTACAATAAATATTGAACATAAGAACCCGGTTACTACTACTACTACTACTGCTACTGCTGCTGCTATTATATAACTACAGAAGCTAAAACACAAGTCAATTACATTCTTTTATTCTTCTGGTTTTCTAATTATGATAGTATTCATTAATTAAGCACTACCACTAATGTGAATATGTGATATTCATCCTTTTCCATCCTCAGATAATGTTGAACTACTGTCGGTTGTGTTTGATCCCAGCTACACTCAGACATGTTGGACAGAGGTGCTTCTCTGAGCAAGGATTTAAGTTTGGGTTCACTCCGCCTCAAGCTCTGAAGAATAGGAAACCAAGGGCACAGACCTCCGAGGTAAATGTTTTATACATATATATATATATATATATATATATATATATATATATATATATATATATATATGTTTGAAGAAAAGCAACAAAAATTCAATAGGTTATAGCAGTATGTACGTTTCGTACAAACTTCATTTATTTATGTAGTGAGGACACCACATAAAATGTGCAATGAAAATGTACTCCTCAGCTGCATAATGGAATTTCATTTCATGTGGTGTTCTCACTACATAAATAAATGAAGTTTGTTCGAAACGTATGTACTGCTATAACCTATTGAATTTTTGTTGCTTTTCTTCAAATTTTATTCACCAAATCTCTTGATTTTGTTTTTGCTTTTTACCCTACCAGATTCTGGTGCCTCAAACATTTTAAGTACCACATTTAATCTTTTGATTAAATCTATATTCTTATTATTTTATATATATAGACGAAGGAGTGGCTGTGTGGTAAGTAGCTTGCTTACCAACCACATGGTCCCGGGTTCAGTCCCACTGCGTGGCATCTTGGGCAAGTCTTCTACTATAGCCTCGGGCCGACCAAAGCCTTGTGAGTGGATTTGGTAGACGGAAACTGAAAGAAGCCCGTCGTATATATGTATGTGTTTGTGTGTCTGTCCCCCAACATCGCTTGACAACCGATGCTGGTATGTTTATGTCCCCGTAACTTAGCGGTTCGGCAAAAGAGACCGATAGAATAAGTACTAGGCTTCTAAAGAATAAGTCCTGGGGTCGATTTGCTCGACTAAAGGCGGTGCTCCAGCATGGCCACAGTCAAAAGACTGAAACAAATAAAAATTAAAAAAAAAAAAAATATATATATATATATATATACACACACACACACACACACATATATATATATATATACATATATATTATTCATTATTGGTGCAGCTCTCCGGCTTACCAGTTCCAGTGAAACTAACCCATGCCAGCATGGAAAATGGATGCTAAATGATGATAATGTTAATAAATGTGTGTATACATTTTTTTGGTATACCTCGTGTATATATATATATATATATATATATATTGCCAGCCTTCTCCCCACTAACTACTTTACCACCACCGCCGCCACCATCATCATCACTAATATCTGCCTTAATCTCTGTCTTTCTCTTTCTCTTTCTCTCTCTCTCTCTCTCTCTCTCTCTGCAGAAGGATCGACCATTTATTGACTACAAAGAGGTACGAGTGACTGCTGGTCGAGGAGGCGATGGCTGCCTAAGCTTCCTTCGCCTCCCACAGAATGAGTGGGCCGGTCCAGATGGTGGAGATGGCGGCAATGGGGGACATATAGTATTTGAAGGTAAGTAGGTGTTGTTTTGTTATTGTTTAAACCCCAGGCCAATCTCGACCCGAAAGACCCAATCTTGACCCGACAGTAGGATTTTAATTTAACGTGGTGACCTGGGGTTTGTTAGTTCCCATTATGTGAGGAATTTGGCTGGGCTTCAAGACTGAAAAATATGCTAAACTGGGAATGTAGCCTTACTGGGCTTATTTTTTACACCATTATCGTCATCATTTAACATTCATTTTCCATACTGGTATGGGTTAGATGGTTGCATCAGAGCTGATGTGTGTGTGTGTGTGTACATATATATATATATACATACATATATATATATATATATATATATATATATATATATATATATATATATATATATATATACACTCTCTGAGTGGTTGGCGTTAGGAAGGGCATCCAGCTGTAGAAACTCTGCCAAATTAGATTGGAGCCTTGTGTAGCCATCCGGTTGCACCAGTCCTCAGTCAAATCGTCCAACCCATGCTAGCATGGAAAGCGGACGTTAAACGATGATGATGATGATGATGATATATACATATAATTAAGTGGAAAATGGAGAAACAAACACAAGAAGAAGCAAGTCAATTGGGCTAGTTAGCCAGTGATTTAATTATGTGGAGATTATATAATGAGTCATTTACGATTGTTTCGATGTGCCAAATGGTTTGGCAGATCTCTTCAGAATGTTGAGAAGTATGTTAAAGTTCATGGTGTGAGAGATGCAGGAGTAACATATATAATCTCCACATAATTAAATTGATGGCTAACTAGCTCAATTGACTTGCTTCTTCTTGTGTTTGTTTCTCCATTCTCCACTTAATTATAATTATAAACTGTGGTTTAAACGATAAATTACCTGCCTCTGGATACCTTCTAACAAAGACGGTACTCACACAAGTAATCTCCAGGAGTGCCTTCGGGTTTAACTATCCCATGGTTGCTTAGATACTTCAGACTACCCCTGAAATATTGAAGCAAACCTATCATATATATATAACGGAATTCGAGGAAGCTATCCCTACTCCCACCACAACCCTTTGCCTCCTACATCTATGCAAGTTCTCTCTCTTGTGTGTGTGTTGAAGGAGACATGTACATGTAGAGACATGTTCATACCACACACACACACACACACACACACACACACACACACACACAAGCACGCTCGTGTAAAATGAATATACATATATCTATAGACACACGCACACACATATACATACATATTCGAGCAAGATCGTTGCCAGTGCCGCTGGACTGGCTCCTGTGCAGGTGGCACGTAAAATACACCATTTCGAGCGTGGCCGTTGCCAGTACCGCCTGACTGGCCCTCGTGCCGGTGGCATGTAAAAGCACCCACTACACTCTCGGAGTGGTTGGCATTAGGAAGGGCATCCAGCTGTAGAAACTCTGCCAAATCAGATTGGAGTCTGGTGTAGCCATCCGGTTTCACCAGTCCTCAGTCAAATCGTCCAACCCATGCTAGCATGGAAAGCGGACGTTAAATGATGACGACGACAACGATCTGTATCTACATGCTGAGACCCCTTTCTTTCATGACTGACCATGGGATTGCACCTAGGAAGTTACCCTCCCAGGCACAAGTCCAAGCAAGGTTGTTTATGGAAGACCAGCAGTCACCCATGCACACCGGCCTCCCCTCTCCACACCGCCAGTGTTGTCAAAGGGTCCGATACAGCTTGGCACCTGTGACGTTGCAACTCATTTCTACATTTTTTTTTGGCATCTAAAACGTAGGAATCTGAAAAAAATATTTTTTAAAAAATGCATTTCTCAAGGAAAGACGCAAAACTGCATTAGCCCCCAGTTCTGTTAGCTTGTTACCTTAAACTATGTTAAAATCTTGAAACATAGTATATCTAGGACTACGTTATGTAATGTGCCGAGGGTGTTTTTGGAGATTTGGTTGTTATTTTTAGCTTATCAAGTTACCACAGAGAGACTCCCTCAATCTTTAGTTGACAATGATGATGATTTTTTTTGTATTTGTTTTGTTTATTAATTTTTGTGTTTTTTTTTTTTCTTTGCAGCAAACCGCAACTTCAAATCTCTGGGTCATGTGAAGACGTTGATCCATGGTAAAGACGGTGCCAATGGGCGGAACAACAACAGACATGGCAGGAATGCCAACCATTTCATAGTGGATGTAAGTGGTGGTGGAGGCGTGTCCTTTTTTTGTTTTTGATTTTGATTTAACCTTGTGGCCATTAACCATTAACAACTGTTATCATCATCACCACCACCATCATCATCATCATCATCATCATCACCTCTACCACTACCAGCATAATCATTGGTACTGAGATATTGCTTTGAGCTGATTGGGGAAGCTGAACTCCCTTGTTTGAAAATATTAAGGACGCAAATAGTGTGTCGTTTAGTCAGCTGGAGACGATGTTTTCTGAGGCTAAATAACTGTAACAATCGTCCTAACCAGGACTGCTGCATCTTGTTGGCAAATAATATTGACTCTAGAGTACTGTTACTAAATGCCTCTCATTGAGAGATTCACAAATAGAAATTTTATATTTTATATATATACACACACACACACACACACACACACACATATATATATATATGGTGTTAGGAAGGGCATCCAGCCGTAGAAACTCTGCCAAATCAGATTGGAGCCTGGTGTAGCCATCTGGTTTCACTAGTCCTCAGTCAAATCGTCCAACCCATGCTAGCATGGAATGCGGACGTTAAACGACGACGATATATATATATATATATATAGATATAATTTATATAAGGGCATTAACTACATAGTAACTATATAGTAATGCCTCACGCTCAGAGGGACTAAATAAGTCAAAAACTACCAAAAAATAAGCAACATATTTACCGAAAGCGAGGAAATGCAGCTTTCAAAATTAATCTCTTAAAAACATTTTACTTAGCGGTAAACCACTGGTTTCTCAATCAATACAGAATAACTGAAATAACCTGCATCTTTTGTTCATCAGTACACGTATGGTCGAGACACATAAAAATAAACAAGAATCAACATACCACGATGTAGCCACCACAGTACGATGACTTCTGTTCATAATTATATATCCGTGAAAGAGATTTGAATTTATCCGGTTGCATCTCAGTAACATGTGCTTATACAGAATAATATTCAGCACTGAATATATTCTAATTATTTATAATATAATATAGGATAAAATCTTTATAAGAATTTATCAAGTAGTCAGCGTGAAAAAAACTCATCATTTTTTTTCATAAATATATATAATTTATATAAGGGCATTAACTACATAGTAACTATATAGTAATGCCTCACGCTCAGAGGGACTAAATAAATCAAAAACTACCAAAAAATAAGCAACATATATAGATATATATATATATATATCTACACTCTCTGAGTGGTTGGCGTTAGGAAGGGCATCCAGCTGTAGAAACTCTGCCAAATTAGATTGGAGCCTGGTGTTGCCATCTGGTTTCACCAGTCCTCAGTCAAATCGTCCAACCCATGCTAGCATGGAAAGCGGACGTTAAACGATGATGATGATGATGATGATATATATATATATATATATATATATATATATATAACAGAGGCAACCAGTGTTGGTGTGTGGTGTGTTTACGTCACCATGACTTAGTGGTTCAACAAGAGAAACCAACAGAACAAGTACCAGGCTTAAAAAAAAAAAGAAACAGCAGTGGGATTGATTCATTCAACTGAAAGTTCTTCAAGGTGGTGCCCCAGTATGGCCACAGTCTAACGACTAAAACAAATGAAAGACAAAAGATGTGTGTGTGTGTGTGTAATGTAAACACTCTGATAAGTTTGCTGGTTTTTGTGTCATTGAATAAATTCTATAACATTTTCAATGTCTGCTAGCAGAAGATTGAAACGGGACCATCCTAGTTCATCACCTGACCCCCTAATTCTTTCTTCTGTCTTCTGCTGTCCCCAGGTGCCTGTCGGAACCGTGGTGAGGAACGAAGAGATGGAAATCGTGGGCAATCTCAAGAAAGCAGGCACCTACTTCTTGGCAGCAAGGGGAGGTGCTGGAGGCAAAGGGAATCGGTTCTTCCTGAGCAACGAGGAGAGGGCACCGTCTTGTGCTGAAACAGGAGCCGAGGGGGAGGAGCGTAAATTGAGCCTTGAGCTGCAGGCATTGGCACATGTCGGACTCGTAAGTACACACTCCTCCTCATCCTCTTCGTAACATTCTTCTTTTTCTTCCAATTTTTCTTCCTCTTCTATTCTTCTTGAATTTTTCTTCTTTTTCAATTCTTCTTCAGTTCTTCTTCTTCTACTTCCTCCTCCGCTTCCTCCTCCATTTTCACAAGATGGAATAAGTGGAACACAAGGAGACGCATGGGATGTAGAGTCACTGAAGAGGTCACAGGATGTTTGATGAAAGAACTTAGACAAAGAAACTAAGATAATAATAACAATAATCATCATCATCGTTTAACATCCGCCTTCCATGCTAGCATGGGTTGGATGATTTGACTGAGGACTGGTGTACCAGGAGGCGACACCAGTCTCCAATCTGATCTGGCAGAGTTTCTACAGCTGGATGCCCTTCCTAACGCCAACCACTCCGAGAGTCTAGTGGGTGCTTTTACGTGCCGCCGGCATGAGAGCCAGTTGATAATAATAATAATAGAGTTGAAGTGAAAATCAAATAGATAGTTGTGTGTGTTTAATTGGTAAAATATGACCATTCCAAAGTGTAACAATATCCATTTTCAACACAGTTTCACAAAGATGTAAATGTTTATGTGTAGGTGTGGAAGGGTTCAGTCTACTCTGTGACACCTTAAGCAAGTGTCTTCTACTTTTGCCTTGGGCCGACCAAAGCCCTGAGTGGATTTGGTAGATGGAAACTAAAAGAATCCCATTGTATGTATGTGTGTGTGTGTGTGTGATTGTTTTTTACCCCCTCCCATCACCACTTGACAACCGGTGTTGGTGTGTTTATATCCCCCCGTAACTTAGTGGTTCAGCAAAAGAGAACTGATAGAATAAGTAGTAGGTTTAAAAAAATAAATCCTAGGATCGATTTGTTTGGCTGAAATCTTTCGAGGTGGTGCTAAAATGTGTAAAAGGGAATAAAAGAAAAAACAGATTTTTGCTTTCCTGAAGTGTGTATACATTTATTTGGCAGACTCTGTAGATATCTTTTTCTCTGTCTAACTACTTTCAGTCTATTAACCATTCCAACTTAGTCCATACTAGAGCAAACCTGTATATCCTCTAACCTCCTCTGTCTCGTCTTTCTCTTTCCAGATCGGGTTCCCCAACGCTGGCAAGTCCACCCTCCTAAGAGCGATCAGTCGCGCCCGACCTCGGGTAGCCGCATACCCTTTCACCACCCTCAATCCTCACATTGGCATGATAGAATATGATGACTATATACAAGTTGCAGGTGAGTTCAGGTGTCTCCACCACTACCACCACCCACCACCACCACCACCAAACACACACACACACACTGTTTAAAGCGTTTGAAGACAATATTTCTCCAGCATTCACTAATTTCCTCTCGTTCTGGTCTATCAACCTTCCATGTTTGTTTTCAATCGGTTTCCTTGTATGTCTCCACTGTCCTGTTTTTGTTTCCAACTTTGACCCTCCACAAATCCCGAATTTTATTTTGCTTCGCGGGAGCAACTGCCTTTGAAGTCTTATATGGTCGTTCAGTGCACAAAATAAGGAGCAGAAGAACAACCGATAACTGATGAAGGGTCATTCTTTATGTTACTTGTCTTGTTTGCTATCTGTTTCTCTCGTTGTTTGCGTACCCAACTTTATTTTTGTATTCCATATCATTTACGTTTTTTGACATCCTGTACCCATATGTGCATATGTATGTATGTATATATATGTATGTATGTATATATATGTATGCGTGTGTATATATATATATATATATATATATATATATATATATATATACATATATATATATATATATATATATATATATATATATATATATATATATATATATATATATATATATATATATATATACATATATATATTAATTATTTATACTATTATTTGATTGAATGCCGCATATCCATTTCCAAGTAAGTTTATCTATATATATATATATAAAATTATAATTTAGGGTATCTAAGAGATACCACCACGCTGGAAATGGCAGTCAAAGCTTGACTCTAAACCACAATAAAATGTTCATATAGCAGACGGGAGCGAAGACGCAGAAAACAAAGTAAACTAGCAAAAATTACTGGATAATTCCAGATCCCGGATTTCTGGCTCTGCATAAGAAATGCTTTGCCTCATCAGTGGAATACACTCAGAAAAGCACATAAAATACAAATATATATACATAATATACGATATACGAACGTATACATACATATATATATGCGCACGTATGCAGACGACCAGTTTAAACTGCCCGCCAAAAAAACTCCTTGTGCGATACGGTCAGAATATCATCGCAGTGAATGTAATGACGAAATAAATTTATATAAATAAGGATAAGATCGATAGTTAGATATCGATTTTTTATCAAGTGGCCAGCATGGGAATAAAAACCATCAAAGGTAACAATTTTTTAAAATTATAATTTAGGGTATCGATGAGATACCGCTATGCTGGAAATAGCAGCCAAATCTTGACTCTAAAACACAATAAAATGTTCATATAGCACACAGGAGCAAAGACGAAGAGACAAAATAAACTGGCAAAAATTACTGGATAGTTCCAGATCCCTGATTTCTGGCTCTGCATAAGAAATGCTTTGCCTCATCAGTGGAATACACACAGAAAAGCACATAAAATACAAATAAATATATATATATATGCAACATATGATATACTTACATATACGAATGTATACATACATATATATATATGCACGTATGCAGACGACTAGTTTGAATTGCTCGCCTTAAAACTCCTCGTGCGATATTATGGTCAGAATGTCTCAACAAATTCTGGGAGCAGAGCATGGGAAAGTGAATATTATATTGATGATGATTGTGGTCAAGGTGATGGTATTGATGATGATGATGATGATGAGGAAGACAGTGGTGATAGTGATGATGATAGTGAAAATGAAGACGATGGTGATGATGATAACAATGATGACAGTGATGGTGGTGATAGTGGTGGTGGTGATGATGATGGTGATGATAATGATGACTACATGTTTTCTAACGAACAAAAAAAAACTAATTTATTTTCTCTCTTTTTCCGTCAACAGTGGCTGACATTCCAGGTTTGATCGAGGGCGCGCACATCAACAAAGGGCTCGGTCACTCCTTCCTGCGCCACATCGAACGCTGCACTTGCCTCCTCTACGTCATCGACCTGTCGGGGCACAAGTGCTGGACGCAGCTGAGCGCGTTGAAGAGCGAACTGGAGCACTACCAGCCGGGCCTGTCGAAGAGGCCCCATGCCATCGTCGGCAACAAGATCGACACACCGTGGGCAAAGAAAAACCTCGAACAGTTGAAGGGCCACGTGGACATGCCCATATTTGCCCTGTCGGCAAAGAACAAGCAAAATATCAGTCCACTTCTGGACCACGTGAGGACTTTGTACGACAATAACGTTCGTGCCCATGACAATAAGGACAGTGATGATGATGATGATGATGATGATGATGATGATCATGGTGGTAGAAGAACTTATTTGTGATTATAAAGTATTTAATTTTCGAAACTAGTTTACACCTGGCCTGTATCTTTTTATTCTTTTACTTGTTTCATTTATTTGATTGCGGCCATACTGGAGTACCACCTTAAAGTGGTTCCCCCCCCCCCCGCTTTTTTTTTTAGTCGAAGAAATCGACAACCGAGACTTATTCTCTGTAAGTCTAGTACTTATTCTATTGGTCTCTTCTTCGGCGAACCACTAAGTTATGGGGACGTAAACACACCAACATCAGTTGTCAAGCAATGGTAGAGGGGACAAACACAGACACAAAGACACCCACACATAAATATACATACATATAAATATATATATGTATATATATATGTATGTATGTATATGTATATATGTATGTATATATATATATATGTGTGTGTATATATTTATATATATATATATATATATTGCTCCGTTGGATGTGTAATGTCAATGTGAATACCCGTCAGAGTGTAAGTATCTTGAGAGAAAAGCTGAACATTAGAAGCATCAGTTGTGGTGTGCAAGAGAGACGATTGCGCTGGTATGGACATGTAGTGAGAATGGATGAGGATAGCTGCGTGAAAAAGTGCCACACCCTAACAGTTGAGGGAACCCGTGGAAGAGGTAGGCCCAGGAAGACCTGGGCTGAGGTGGTGAGGCAAGACCTTCGTACATTGGGCCTCACCGAGGAGATGACTACTGACCGAGACCTTTGGAAATGTGCTGTGCGTGAGAAGACCCGGCAAGCCAAGTAAGATCGTTGCCAGTGTCCCTGGACTGGCTCTTGTGCGGGTGGCACATGAGATGCACCATTTTGAGCGTGGCCGTTGCCAGTACCGCCTGACTGGCTCCCGTAGGATTTTCGAGTGAGATCGTTGCCAGTGCCCCTGGACTGGCTTGTGCGGGTGGCACATAAAAGACACCATTTCGAGCGTGGCCGTTTTCGTGCGGGTGACATGTAAAAGCACCCACTACAGTCTCTGAGTGGTTGGCGTTAGGAAGGGCATCCAGCTGTAGAAACTCTGCCAAATTAGATTGGAGCCTGGTGTTGCCATCCAGTTTCACCAGTCCTCAGTCAAATCGTCCAACCCATGCTAGCATGGAAAGCGGACGTTAAACGATGATGATGATGATGATATATATATATATATATATATATATATATATATATATATATATATATATATATATATATATGTATGTATGTATGTATATCTATATATATTTATATATATATATAATTTATATAGACAGGGTGATAAATAGAATATTTATTCAATTTAAAACCAAGTGGCCTAGCGTATAAAAAAATCTGAAAATTCAGAAAAAAATTGTACTACAAGTGTATAAGGGATGACCACTAGGTGGACATCCGATATGCTAGAAAGAGGTCATCATTGACACAACCACAAAGAA
Organism: Octopus bimaculoides; assembly: GCF_046866305.1. NCBI lineage: Eukaryota > Metazoa > Mollusca > Cephalopoda > Octopoda > Octopodidae > Octopus > Octopus bimaculoides. Next base: position 9,572,694 of record NC_142957.1, on the reverse strand, counting down.
AAAGAATGTTCTCCAGAAAAATTTCGCAAAAACACCAGAACAGGACAAAATGAGAAATATACAGAATAAAGAATTATCTATGGACTGCAGTTTCGAACATTAACGTTTCCCTTACATAACAACATCCGTGTTCACATCAGCATAGACGTTCTAGAATCAATATAATTTGCAGAACGGGCGAGTTTGTGGCCTAATGAAATAGAGATAGATTCCTTAATACAGACTGTAAGACTCTACAGCAAAGATAGAGACATGGAATTGGGCATAGAGAAGTGTACAATATTAGTCATGAAAGGGGGACAGGTATTCAACAGTGATGGCATCTAATTACCAGATGGTCAGACATTAGAATCATTGAAAGGAGGAGAGAGTTATAAGTACCTAGGAGTATTAGAATCTGACAGACTACAGAAATGAAAACAAAAATTGAGGAGTACAACAGAAAGATGAGGAAGCTAATGAAGTCAAAACTAAATGGTTCAGATCTAGTTAAGACTGTAAGTACTTGGGCAGTAACATTACTTAGATACTCAGCAGCTTTTGTAGATTGGACAAAATCTGAATTTGCAAAGCTAGACAGAACTAGGGAGGTATTCACTATGAATGGAGGACTTCATCCTAGAGCAGGTGTATCAAGAATGTATTTACCTAGGAGGGAAGGTGGTAGAGGTTTAATATCAGTAGAAGACTGGAGTTAGTTAGTTAGAGTAGATATAACCTCCTATGTAGGTTATAGTGAGGAAATTTCATTAAGAGCTGCCCGAGTAACAGTAGGTGATAGGGAAACCAAAAAGCCAAAAGTAGTTTAAAAACCAGAAAAATGAAGCAAGATTATCTGACTAGGAGGAGTCTTTGCATGGAAGATTTCCAAAGATAGTGGCAGAAAATAGTAATAACAAGACACCTCAAAGGTGTAATAACAAGACACCTCTTTTGCCAAACTGTTAAGTTAGGAAGACATAAACATATCAACATTGGTTGTCAAGTGATAGTGGGGGACAAACACAAAATACAAAGTGCCGGTGCCCTTTGAGCGAGATCGTTGCCAGTGCCACTAGACTGGCTCTTGTGTGGGGTTGTTGTGGGATTTTCGAGCGGGATCGTTGCTGGTGCCCCTGGACTGGCTCTTGTGCAGGTGATACATGAGGTTTCTCGAGTGAGATGAGCGTGGCCGTTGCCAGTACCGGCTGACTGGCCTTCGTGCGGGTGACACGTAAAAGCACCCACTACACTCTCTGAGTACTTGGCGTTAGGAAGGGCATCCAGCTGTAGAAACACTGCCAAATCAGATTGGAGCCATGCTAGCATGGAAAGCGGACGTTAAACGACGACGACGAAATATATATATATATATATATACACATTCATACATGCAGAGTAAAAAGTAAGCAACGTTTTGAAATGTGAAATTCATCACATTTTTGCCAATGAGATATAAGTTTGTTTATTCTGGTAACATAAAAATCTGGAGTTCTGGAGCTGATGAACTCTTTGAACACACTTTCAGCATCGGTTTGATTTTGGAACATGTTCTCTAGCAGGAATCCATCAAGGTGTTTGAAGAAGTGGTAAGTCAGTAGAGGAGAAAAGTCTGGGGAATAAGCTGGGTGGGGAAGAACTTCGTAGCCAAGTTCTCTCAACTTCTGGATCAAGCATTGTCATGAAGAATGATTGGCCCTTTTCTGTTAACATATCTTCTGTTGTTTACATATTTCAGTCATTAGACTGTGGCCATGCTGGGGCATTGCCTTGAAGAAATTTTAGTTGAATGAATCGACTCCAAGACTTAATTTTGTTAAGCTTGGTATATATTCATTCTTGTTTGCTAAACTGCTAAGTTACAGGGACATAAACACACCAACACCAATAGTCAAGTAGAGGAAGACAGACACATACGTACTCACAAGGCTTTAGTCGGCCCAAGGCTATAGTGGAAAACACTTGCCCAAGGTGCCAAACAGTGGGACTGAATCCCCAGGACCATATGGTTGGAAAGGAAGCTTCTTACCACACAGCCACAAAATTTCATGAAAAAAAAAAAAAGAAAAAAGTCATTATTTAGACCAGGGATTGGCCAACATGTCAGTATTAACCCTTGGGGGTCTATGTGGCTATCCAGGAGGTGGCAAAGTGACCAGTGCTGACCCCCTGGTGATGGGGTGATGGTTATATGAAGTAATCCAATGGATCAATAAAGACCAAAACCGATTCTGAGCATTAACGATGCTGAACTATTAACCAAAAACCAACTGAATCTGGAGGAGTGCATAGGTAATTCGAGGCTAAAACTTATTAATTTCCAGCCAAATATCAGTACAGTAACTAGTATTCAGCAAACACATAGTCAATATTAAATATTCCGACTATACTCTTTTACTTGTTTCAGTCATTTGACTGCGGCAATGCTGGAGCACCACCTTCTTTAGTCGAGCAAATCGACCCCAGGACTTATTCTTTGGAAGCCTAGTACTTATTCTGTCGGTCTCTTTTGCCGAACCGCTAAGTAACAGGGATGTAAACACACGAAGATTGGTTGTCAAGTGATGTTGGGGGGATAAACACAGACACACAAACATATACACACACACATATATATATACATATATACGACGGGCTTCTTTCAGTTTCCGTCTACCAAATCCACTCACAAGGCTTTGGTGGGCCCGATGCTATAGTAGAAGACACTTGCCCAAGGTGCCACGCAGTGGGACTGAACCCGGAACCATGTGGTTGGTAAGCAAGCTACTTACCACACAGCCCCTCCTAGGACGGCATTTTTATTGTTCTTTAGCAATTTCATTAAGTATTTTAAATAAAATTCTTTAAATATTTCTCAGTGAAAAAAACAGTACGGGTAAAAAAAGAAAGAAGGAATGTGAAATTGCTTCACCGGTTTTCACAAGAGGGAGATAACTCCATCCGATTATATGTGTGTGTATGTGTGTATACATATATATATGTATGCGTATATGAATACATATACATGTATATACACGCACACATACATGTATTCATTCATTGTACGCATCAGGACTTGAGAGTGATCAGCTGAAATACTTGGGCATTATGACACGCACACACACATATAAATGCATTTGAATATACATATACACAAATACATATATAACACACACACACACATACACATATCAATGGAAACGCGCGCACACACAACATACAGTGACGTAGTGGTTTGTTGTGTAGCACGTAACGTTGACTCTCTCTAAAAACTATTTTTTCGCTCCCCTCCATATTTGTTTATAATATCTCTCTAGTTGTTTAAATCTCTCATCGTCCTCCGGACTGTTGAGAGAAGCTGTGGCAACACAGCATTGATCCCCTCCTCGATCTCTTCTTTTACATCACAGGGGTCGTTCTTCCTGTCACACGTAAGGGGCCTTTCTTCAGACATACCCGTAATTATCTCCCCCTTTATTTCTCTCCTCCCTAATAACACTTTTTTATTTACTATACAATATATATATATATATATATATATACACATATATATATATTATATATATATAATTTATACATACATATATATATATATATATATACCTGCATACATATATACTCACACACAGATATATATATATATATACATACATACACACATATATACACACAACTAAACATGTATATATGGTGTATATATGTATGTGTATACACGTGACACGATATATAACGTACGTTTATAACAACATCTCTACGGCGTACGAACAGCTGTACATATAATATATACACACATTTAACGTGTATATATTATATATTATATTATATACCAAGGGATTCGTATACGCTCGCACACACAAATCCACACACACTCACACACAAACTGTGTATGTATATTTATACACCACCTAGGAGAGGACTAGAGAATCGAACACGGATTAGAAAGTGGCGGGATGGCGAGTGCAGCTGTGGTGGAGAAGAGCTGCGGTGCTGGTGGCGCAGGTTCGAATAAAGCGGTTTTGTGCAAGTAAGTTAATCATTTAAAAAACTTGGACCCATTTCCTTCTAGAACTCTCAAGCCCTTCTACCTTTAAATCTCACCACATGTGGTTGATATTGTAGCTATAGTAGCCCTTAGTCAACCTTGCTCGAAGCGGAAGACCTGTGATGTAGTGCGTTCCAGCCATGGCCATTGTAGCCTATATATATATATATATATATATATATATATATATATATATATATATATATATATATATATATATATTGTTTCATATATCTAGGACAGTATATATTATTTCGTGTGTCCTTCCTGGTTTGTAATGGCTGGGTGTGGTTTCAAGGAGATTTCTGTTGATCCTGTTGCTGTCTTGTAGGTGAAGTGACCTCGTAGAGGCATTGGGCGAGGCATCAGTACTCGTGTATGGGCGAGTTTGTGGCCTAATCTGTCCAGCTCCCTATCTATCTGTCACCCGTTCTCTCTGATCTAGCTTATAAGCACGTGTGATGTGTGTTATATGTAATGTCTGCCCTCTGTATTGTCTTGTAAACATGCCTATGTATCGGTTTTTGATATATGAGCTGAAAGATCACAGTCCAAGATACCACTTCTGTGTTTGTGTATCTCGGTGGTGCAAGTATGGAGTGTTTTCATTACCTTCCGGTAATATATATCTTTTACTTGTTTCAGTCATTTAACTGGAGCCAAGCTTGAGCATGCCATATCTCTCTATCTATCTATCTTATCCATGATGGATTCTCTCGTCTTGAACGACAAAAAGGGAATTCAGTAAAATAAAGCGGTAATCCTGTTCTATGGACACGAGTGTGTCTCTTGAGGCCTGCTTAGTGCCTTGCAAACCCTTTGCGAAATGGAACAAGATGACTCAATTTGATAAACACACACACACACACATATATATATATATATGGTCTTCGAAACGTCTAGATAGAATAGAGACAGCTGATGAAGGGATATTCCAAGGGGCTTTCCGTTTTCCTATGTGTTCGTTCCGTTGTCTGTAGTTTATTGTTCTAACGTCCTGTACCCTGATATGCATGTATATACACATGTAGATGTAAGTATGTACATATATGTGTGTATACATGTATATATATTCTTTGTATTATATATATATATATATATATATATATATATATGGCGATCTTTCGATACTAGTCCCGAAATCGACGATCTTAGGATACGAGTCCTAATTCTATTCTTTCGAAAATTCATCCGCTAAATTTTATTTAAAGAATTACCAGAAAGACGTGGGGAGGTGCAAACCTGTAATTATTAGCCGTATCTACACGTGTGTGTGTGTTTCTTTTTCTTTTTTTAATCGGTTTGTGAAGAGGCAGGGAACTGATTGTGGCCTTTTTGTTATAGGGATTCCTAGACGGTTGGGATGAAGGGAAGGTCCCCCTTCAAACCTGAAAATCTAACCAAAAGGCACACGTAAAATGGTCACTTTAGTAACGATTGTTCTTATATTCCCTTTGCTACCCTGTGTATGTCTGTATGTATATAAATATATACAAGCACTCTGTTTATATATATATATATATATATATATATATATACACATACATAATACGTCTATGTCGGTGTTATATCTCTCTACATACACGTATAGTCACTGATACATTAAAAGCTTTAACCCTCTATATATACGTATTTAGTGATTGTGTATGGTCTGTGTATACACACGTACGAGGTCTTTACTTCCGTATATATATATAAAAATTTGCAGACTTGATTTCCTGTATGTTTTATACACACCCACGCACGATTTCAATATATATATATATATATATATATATATATATATAATTTGCACTAGTTGCTGAGTGACCGATGCTAGTACACTTAGACATACACACACACTCGCCGTCCTCAATTCCGTATAACCTCTTTCCATATAAAGAGTTGATATTAACAATGACTCATTTACCGACTTTAAAATCTAGTCTAAACACATACTCACACACGCGCTTACACACACACACACACGTTTATCTCCCATAGCGACTTGGATGTGTGTATGCATGTATGTCTCTTAGGATTTAAGTTTTTTCCATTTTGTGCAGTGGTTCTATGATCCACGGGGTCCTTATGACCCCTGGGGATCCATATAATATTTGGGAGTGGGGTAGGGTGGCATGCTAGCAAAATAGTAAAATGGGGATCCATACTTGAATTTTGGCTGTGTGGTAAGTAGCTTGCTTACCAACCACATGGTTCTGGGTTCAGTCCCACTGCGTGGCACCTTGGGCAAGTGTCTTCTGCTATAGCCTCGGGCCGACCAAAGCCTTGTGAGTGGATTTGGTAGACGGAAACTGAAAGAAGCCCGTCGTATGTATATGTTTGTGTGTCTGTGTTTGTCCCCCCCCCCCCCCCCCAACTTCGCTTGACAACCGATGCTGGTGTGTTTACGTCCCCGTAACTTAGCGGTTCGGCAAAAAGTGACCAATAGAATAAGTACTAGGCTTACAAAGAATAAGTCCTGGGGTCGATTTGCTCGACTAAAGGCGGTGCTCCAGCATGGCCGCAGTCAAATGACTGAAACAAGTAAAAGCGTAAAGTTTTGCTTGAGTTGTTTGTCGCAAGAAACAGCTAGGTTTCTCTTTCAGACGTTCTACATAGTTCAACGCATACAAGGGGGGATGTGTGATAAACAAAATAGGAATTTTGGAAGATGTTTCTAGAAAACTAATTTTTAAACACAGAATGGCTATGGGGCATCCACCAGAACAAAATAGGAATCAACAGGTTCCAGAGATAAATAAAAATGGTTGAGAACCACGTTTTACATAGTTAAGCCTACGCAAGGGAATGTGTAAATAAGAAAAGAGGAATTTTGTAAGAGGTTTCTGTAAAACTTGTTTTTAACCCTCATGTGTTCAAATTACTGTGACAGATGTAAAACTTATTCATATCATCATCGTCGTCGTTTAACGTCCGCTTTCCATGCTAGCATGGGTTGGACGATTTGACTGAGGACTGGTGAAACCAGATGGCTACACCAGGCTCCAATCTGATTTGGCAGAGTTTCTACAGCTGGATGCCCATCCTAACGCCAACCGCTCAGAGAGTGTAGTGGGTGCTTTTTACGTGTCACCCGCACGAAGGCCAGTCAGGCGGTACTGGCAACGGCCACGCTCAAAATGGTGTATTTTATGTGCCACCCGCACAAGAGCCAGTCCAGGGACACTGGCAACGATCTCGCTCGAAAGTCCTTGAATAAATGTATTATCTCATAGATTTCAGATTTTGATGATGTTGCTGTCTATATTTAGAACGACTTTGTAGGATAGATGTGAGAGAACTAGATCCGGCCATTATGAAACAGGAGGCACGTTTGGGCTGGATATGGCTGGTTTAAATGCTAAAGGGCTCAACATTGAATGGCTATGGGGGTCAACCAGAACCAAATAGTAATCAAAAGGGTCCATAGATAAACTTCTTAACCACACAGCCATATATAGATAGATATACATACATGTTTTTTACATGGCTGTGTGGTTCAGTGGCTTCCGTTGCTACCATGTAATTTTGGGTTCAGTCCCACTACGCGACACCTGAGACAAGTGTCTTCTACTTCAGCCCTAGGCCCACCAATGCCATGCGAGTAAATTTGGTAGACTTAAGAATAGCAAGTCCGGGGTCGATCTCTTCAAAGTGGTGCTCCATTATGGCTGCAGTCCAATGACTGAAACAGGTTAAAAATAAGAGATTGAGGGAACCCGTGGAAGAGGTAGGCCCAGGAAGACCTGGGCTGAGGTGGTGAGGCAAGACCTTCGTACATTGGGCCTCACCGAGGCGATGACTATTGACCGAGACCTTTGGAAACGTGCTGTGTGTGAGAAGACCCGGCAAGCCAAGTAAGATCGTTGCCAGTGCCCCTGGACTGGTTCTTGTGCGGGTGGCACATAAGATGCACCATTTTGAGCGTGGCCGTTGCCAGTACCGCCTGACTGGCCTTCGTAGCATTTTCGAGCGAGATCGTTGCCAGTGCCCCTGGACTGGCTTGTGTGGGTGGCACATAAAAGACACCATTTCAAGCGTGGCCGTTGCCAGTACCGCCTGACTGGCCTCCGTGCGGGTGACACGTAAAAGCACCCACTACACTCTCGGAGTGGTTGGCGTTAGGAAGGGCATCCAGCTGTAGAAACTCTGCCAAATTTAGATTGGAGCCTGGTGTTGCCATCCGGTTTCACCAGTCCTCAGTCAAATCGTCCAACCCATGCCAGCATGGAAAGCGGACGTTAAACGACGACGACGATGATGATGATGATATTCTCACACATCATCATCATCATCATCATTTAACATCTGTTTTCCATGCTGGCATGGGTTGGGTGGTTTGACAGGAGCTGGTAAGAACTGCTCAGGCTCCAATTGTCTGTTTTAGCCTGGTTTCTATCACTGGGTGCCTTTCCCTAACACCAACCACCTTACCGTGTGTGCTGGGTGCTTTTTACCTGGCACTGACTGACCCCTGCAAGAGAAAGACTTCACAGCAAAGATAGGGAGAAGGATAAGCATGGGGGTCCTTTAGGGTGTACATGTTTTTGTATCGTTTGAAAATTAATATTTCGTTCATATCTTTGAAAATGTTTATTGTTTTGTGTTCCAAATTTGTTTAATGTTTGCATGTGTAATATATTTTATTCAGTATAAATTTCATTTGATTTCCTTCAACATTATCAGAGTAATGGCAATTTTACTGAAATTTAGATGTGTTCATACTTCTGTAAGATACAGTGAGCCTGGTTTTGCCATCCGGTTTCACCAGTCCTCAGTCAAATCGTCCAACGCATGCTAGCATGGAAAGCGGACGTTAAACGATGATGATGATGATATATATATATATATATATATATATATATATATATATATATATACACTCTCAGAGTGGTTGGCGTTAGGAAGGGCATCCAGCCGTAGAAACTCTGCCAAATTAGATTGGAGCCTGGTGTAGCCATCTGGTTTCACCAGTCCTCAGTCAAATCGTCCAACCCATGCTAGCATGGAAAGCGGACGTTAAACGATGATGATGATGATGATATATATATATGTATATATACACTCTCAGAGTGGTTGGCGTTAGGAAGGGCATCCAGCTGTAGAAACTCTGCCAAATCAGATTGGAGCCTGGTGCAGCCATCTGGTTTCACCAGTCCTTAGTCAAATCGTCCAACCCATGCTAGCATGGAAAGCGGACGTTAAACGATGATGATGATATATATATATATATATATATATACACACACACACACACACACACACGTATGATCTCTGGCAACTATATCCGGTCTGTTTATTATTATTATTATTTTATGTTTGACTTTTGCTTTGCATTTGCACAAGTTGGCTCCAAGTCTCACCCAGAGACCTCAAGAGACAACAAGTTAGAAGTTCATGTAGGTGTTATGCCTAGGGTACCATATATTTGGATTTGTACATAGTGTTGTTCTAGAGAATGTTTAAGAAACCATAAGAAAATTATGTGTTTGTTTTAAAATTTGAGATTACACAGACAGTATTTTACGTAGGATATGGGCAGTTCCAATGAGCACTTATCATTATTATTATAATTATTATTATTATTATTATTATTTTACGTTTGACTTTTGCTTTGCGTTTGTACAAGTTGGATCCAAGTCTCACCCAGAGACCTCAAGAGACAACAAGTTAGAAGTTCATGTAGGTGTTATGCCTAGGGTACCATATATTTGGATTTGTACATAGTGTTGTTCTAGAGAATGTTTTAAAATTTGAGATCACACAGACAGTATTTTACGTAGGATATGGGCAGTTCCCATGAGCACTATCTTTTGAACTTCAGCCATTTTGGGGTTTCCTGGTATCTGAGCTAGGTAGCAATCAGCCCGTTTCACTGTCATTCCCAGGGCACCTATGACAATAGGTATTGTTTTCGGAGCTGGCAGTCATTAGCGCACCAAATGAAATGCTTAGTGGTATTTTGCCCATTGCTACGTTCTGCCGAGGTTGCTTTTACCTTTCATCCTTTGGGGGTGGTCGATAAAATAAATACCAGTTGTACACTGGGGTCCAGTGTAATTGACTTAACCCCTTCTCCAAAATTACTGCTCTTGTGGCGAAATTTGAAACCATTATCATCATCATCGTTATTATTATTATTATTATTATTATTATTATTATTTTTCAGATATTACATAAATGGTGTTTGTCGAGATGGTAAGACATGCCGCTACTCCCATGACCAGGAAACAGCACCGCCTGATATGGTGTGTCGTTATTATCTCCAGGGCTGCTGTTCATATGGACCCATGTGCCGGTAAATTATGTTTGTTGTTGTTTAGCCCAGGGTCAACCTTGATCCGGTAGAACTACGATCAAAACTGATTCAACTGTGATTATCTTGTCTTTTTTTCTGGCATAATGTATTTGGGACTATACTCTTTTACTATTTTACTTGCTTCAGTCATTTGACTGTGGCCATGCTGGAGCACCGCCTTTCGTCGAGCAAAAGGGTCTCAGGACTTATTCCTTGGAAGCCTAGTACTTATTCTATCGGTCTCTCTTTTGCTGAACCGCTAAGTTACGGGGACATAAACACACCAGCATCGGTTGTCAAGCGAAGTTGGGGGGGACAAACACAGACACACAAGCAATATACACACATACATATACATATATATATACATGTATACAACGGACTTCTTTCAGTTTCCGTCTACCAAATCCACTCACAAGGCTTTGGTCGGCCCAAGGCTATAGGAGAAGACACTTGCCCAAGGTGCCACGCAGTGGGACTGAACCCAGAACCATGTGGTTGGTAAGCAAGCTACTTACCACACAGCCACTCCTACGCGTATGTTTATTATCTGATGTAGGCTTATGATTAAAGACAATCTAGCTGTGATGTAATGTATCTAGGACTACAGTATCTAACGTGTGCTTCCTTGTTTAGCCCCAGGTCTATCCTGATCCGGCAAACTTAGGATCAGAAGCGTTGTCAGCTGCGACCATCCTGTCTTTTATTATTCAGCTGCAGCTTCGCGTTCCTAGCACTTGTGCCGGTGGCACGTGAAAAGACATTCGAGCGAGATCGTTGCCAGTGCCGCTGGACTGGCTCCTGTGCAGGTGGCACGTAAAATACACCATTTTGAGCGTGGCCGTTGCCAGTACCGCCTGACTGGCCTTCGTGCCGGTGGCACGTAAAAGCACCCACTACACTCTCGGAGTGGTTGGCGTTAGGAAGGGCATCCAGCTGTAGAAACTCTGCCAAATCAGATTGGAGCCTGGTGTAGCCATCTGGTTTCACCAGTCCTCAGTCAAATCGTCCAACCCATGCTAGCATGGAAAACGGACGTTAAATGATGATGATGATATATATATCTAGGAGTATGTTGTCTATGCCCATCCTTGTTGTTTTGGCCCCTGGTTAGCCCTGATCCAGCTCCAGCAGTTCTGATCTGGCAGACCTAAGATCAAAGACCTTCCAGCTGTGACCATCCTGTCTTTTATTCAGATATAGTGTAGCTAGGACTACATTATCTAATGTGTCCTTCCTTCTTGTTTAGCCCAAGGTTACTCCTGATCCAGTAGACCTATGATTAAAGATGCTCCAGCTGTGACCATCCTGTTTTTTATTCAGACATAGTGTATCTAGGACTACATTATCTAATGTGTCCTTCCTTCTTGTTTAGCCCAAGGTTACTCCTGATCCAGTAGACCTATGATTAAAGATGCTCCAGCTGTGACCATCCTGTGTTTTATTCAGACCTAATATATTATTTTTGTTTTCTTTTTTTCTTTTGTAGGTATGACCATGTGAAACCCAAGGGGGACAACTCAACAGCATCTCGACCAATCTTCGCACAATCCCAACTCCCTAAAAAGACCCCAGCCACTTTGAAGCAGTGTGGCGGCCTTGCCCCTCCTCCTCCTCCTCCTCCTTCACTGCTACCACCTGCTCCTGCCCCAGCCCCACTCCCCACTCTGCCACACCACAACTCACAGAATGGTTTCTGTCGGGCAGTGAAGCCGTCGTGCGGTGCAACGGACATTGACTGGGATCACCACGACCTCCTGGGCCACAACCCTGCAGACACTGCTTGCACCGGTGCCGGCACCTTGTCGTTCCCCTCGTCGCGGCCATGGAGCACGGCTCCGTCGACGAGCGATAAAGTGATCCTGAGGGGTGGTCGCATCAAGACGAAAGCAGACTGGGCGAAGGATTCGCAGGAATTTGTGCCACGGAAACCCATCGCTTCAAGTAAGATGAAAGAAGAAAGAGAGGTAGAGAGAGAAAGAGAGGGAACAACGAAAACCATTTGCTTGCTGTCTGTCTGTCTCTCTCTCTCTCTCTTCTTCTTGTTCTCGTCTCTTTTCTTCTCTCTCTTCTTCTTGTTCTCGTCTCTCTTTTCTTCTCTCTTTCCTTTTTGAGTTATGTCTATGCTAGTATGTTACTCATCTTACGGCAGGTAATTTTGGAAGTGTGTTTTGGTCACCAAGGAACATAATTTCAGGAAATATGATAGTATGTTGTCAACTAAGGACACAGGAAATGTGTCAAGTCCAAGAAACGCTGTTTCCTAGGGCTAAATAACAGTAGCATTCTAACCTTTCAGGGGACTGTCACATTAAGTTGACAACATACAACTACTTCATCATATCACTACTGCATAAATCTCTCTGAGAGATTTAGAAATGTATTATTTCTATTTTCAAAAATCAGTGAATGTATTTCACCTGAAATATATATGTTTTCAAAGGCGGACAGGCATCGACAGCTAGCAAGCCATGCTACTCCAGACTGATGAAGAGCAATGACTCTGAAACTAGTCTCTGGATGCTGGCTTTGCTGGGTGGAGGTACTTGTCTCTTTTTGAAAACGTAAGGACACAGGAAATGTGTGAAATCCAACAGGAAACGGTGTTTCCTAGCGCTAAATAACAATAGCATTCTTCCCTTTCATGGGACTGTCACATTAAGTTGACAACATACTATAACTTTATCGTGCTGCTACTGCATAAATCTCTCTGAGAGATTTAGAAGAAATGTATTATTTCTATCAGGAAATATGGCGAACGCATATATTATAAGAATTATCAACTTCCAAAATGCTAATAAAACGAATTCTAAATATCAAAAGAAAAATATTTGGTCACAGTCATGCAAATGAAGTCCTACATTACCATTGTAGAAGTAGAGTCTTCTGTTAAAATCATGTCAGTGCATGGGGAAATGTTACCTTACTTGGAAGCAGGAGAGGGTTGGTGACTGGAAGGGCATCCACATTTAGGAAACCTGCCTCAATTGATTCCTTGTAATCCCATGCAAGCATGGAAAAGTAGATTTTGAAGTGATGATGATGTTTACTAATTCCAATTGGTGTTTAGATAAAAAATGATGATTATTATTATTAATTCCAATTCGTGTTTAGATAAAAAATGATGATTGTTAATTCCAATTTGTGTTCAGATAAAAAATGATGATTATTATTATTAATTCCAATTTGTGTTTAGATAAAAAATGATGATTGTTAATTCCAATTTGTGTTCAGATAAAAAATGATGATTATTATTATTAATTCCAATTCGTGTTTAGATAAAAAAATGATGATTGTTAGTTAATTCCAATTTGTGTTTAGATACAAAAAGGTTAATAATTATTATTAATTCCAATTCGTGTTTAGATGAAAACCCTTCTCAAGTCCTATAGACTTATAGGGCTGGTTTTCATGATGTAGATATGTTCCCCTGGATGGGAAGTCAGTTCGTTGCAGAATTACTCATTTTTCCCAGATGGGTGGGCTAAAGCAGTGTGAAATGAAGTGTTTTACTCAAGAATGCACTGTCACCTAGTTCAGGAATTGAAACCACAATCTTACAGTTGTGAGTGCAACACCCTAACCGCTAATTTTTATTGTCTGTTTTACGTACTTTTCAACTTGTGTTTCCTCTGACTGTTATAGGTCTAACTTACGCACAAGCACTCAGTTCCGATGCGGATGGTACTTTGGCCATGCCATCCCAGCCGTTTGACCCCGGCTCCTCGGACACCACCGACCACGGGGACTGTGCTGCCCCGGAGTACACCCCCAAGTTCGACTACCCTGATCCGATCTACCAGGAGAAGGTGTTGTGCCCTTATCTCGAGCACGGTGCATGCCCAGACATGGAAAACTGTTGCTATCTACATGGTGACCTCTGTGAGATGTGTGGCGCCAATGTGTTGCATCCAACCAACATGGAACTGCGGAAGGAGCATGAGACGGTGAGTTGTGACAAGCATGTCTGTGTTTTATTTTTGCCTTTTTTGTGAGATTTTGTAGAGCAGCAGTTGGACCCCTATGGACCCATTTAGTTCCTGTTTTACTTGGGTGGACACTCCTAGCCATTTCATGTTTTAAAAAAATCCTGTTATATTTTTGTAATTAAATATTAAGAATTGTATAAAAAAAAACTGTTAAAATATTTTGTGATTTAAAAGTGCAGGCATGGTTATCGACTGCTATTGCCAGCAAAACTTGGTACCTTGTTGTGCCACTATTTTCTATTTGTAACTCTACCTTTATAGTGCTTTATTTTGCTGCAAAATAATATTGGGTTGTCTGGAAAGTTCATGCCGATTTATAGTAGCTTACCTTTTGATTTATTTGCCATGTATTTCGTGTTGAGATAGGGATCCACCAAGGTTCAGTCCTCAGCCCCCTCCTATTTATCATAGTCCTCGAGGCAATAACACAGGAATTCAAGACGGGATGTCCCTGGGAGCTCCTCTATGCTGATGACCTTGCCCTAATTGCTGAGTCACTATCAGAACTATTGGAGAAGTTTCAGGTGTGGAAGCAAGGACTAGAATCGAAGGGCCTTAGAGTCAACCTAGCTAAAACCAAAGTCCTAATAAGTAGGAAGGTAGAAAAGGCGTGGGTAGAAACTCCATAAGATGTACCCGGTGCAAGCTATGGACACATAAGAGGTGCAGCAATATCAAAGGAAGGTTAACTAGGAAGTTAGTTTTTGTATGTGGCAGATGCTCAGGAGCAATAAACACTGAGAATGTGCAGAAAACAACCTTTACCACACTCCAGGGAGGAAAAACTAGAAGTAGTCGATATCTTCCGCAACTCTATCTCGATTTATCCCTTTGTCCCCCACCTCTGAATTGGACCCTCTTTACCGCCACCACCGTCACTCTTGTTGCTGTGTTTTCAGGAGTGTATGCGACGACTGGAGGAGAACATGGAGTACTCGTTTCTGATGGCCGGCAGTAAAAGCAAGGAATGTACTATCTGCATGGAGACAGTCCTGGACAAGAAACCCCCCGACAACCGTTTCGGCCTTCTCCCGAATTGTAATCACACCTTCTGTCTGTCCTGTATACGGAAGTGGAGATCCTCTACACTGGATAAAGATGTTATTAGGTAAGATTGCATCCCTCCTGGGGCTTTTGCGTTCCTCTCTTTTTTTTTTTTTTTTGTTTTTTGTGCTGCTTTTAATCCCTTTAGCATTCGGATTACTCTGTCAAATGCAATCCTTACTTATCCACATTGTTTTGATTTAATCCTGGATTATCTCACAGCTTTTGAAATCTCGATGGTGTGATTGTTTATTTTTAGAATGACATTGTAGGGCGGGTGCGAAAGGCCAGATCCTGCCAGTTTGAACACAAAACAATGGTAGAATATTTGGGGCTGGGAATGGCTGGTTTGAATGCTAAAGGGATAA